>NC_061122.1:3536523-3553620 GCF_002878395.1 Capsicum annuum | reverse complement strand
AGATGACTAAAATAAAGGTACATCTTATAGGAATCAAGGGGGATGACTCGACTAAAAGGTACATCTTATAGGAATCAAGGGAGATGACTTGACTAAAAGGTACGTGTCCTAGGGGTCAAGGGGAATGCCTCAACTAAAAGAAACGTCTTATAGGAATCAATAGCACGACTCGACTAAAAGGTATGTCTTCTAGGAGTGAAGGTTCAATTTTAAGAAGTGTATCACCTAGCAAACGAAAACTGAAATCCATAGACAAGAAAGTGTGTCTCCTGGGGATATAGCATGATGAATTTTTATCATGATTTGACTATCAAACCTGTGCACTAATATCGCTTCTTGCATTTGTAAAAGTGAGGCATTGCATCCCCTGATATTTATGCTCTGAAGTCCTTACTTTGAAGGTAATACATTTCCTGTTTCATCAAAGAAAACTTGTGAGTTTAAAACATTGTAGCTGCTTTGTGGCTTTAGCTTTCGCGGTGATCGCTCTTGCCCTTGTCACATTTAACCTTGCTTCCAACCATTAGCATATGCCATTGACTTGTCACTTCATTGACTCAAACTCAGATGATTAAGAAAGACTCTGAAACAAACATAGTATCTCTGCTTTGCTATGTTTCTCAGACAAACCCTTTGAACCTTGGTATTACCATGAGTTCCCCGACTTATCTGTTGACAAAACTTTCTGCATGTCCTTTTTTGGATCACAATTATGTCTCTTTCATGTGCTGGCTATTTTCTTGCTTTGTGCAATTAAAGAAGCTGGCAGCCAGTTTTGAAATCTTTTCTCACTTGTGTTTTATACAGACTTGACTCAAAGACAAGAGAAGAACCAAATGACAATGATTTTTTATAAAAATAACTGATTCAAGAAAGATAAAACAAAAATAAAGAGAAGAAAGAAAAGACAATGAATGTCCCCTTTTGAAACAAAGAAACAAAAATTTATCTAAAAATGACAGTCAACTCTAATGATTATGCCATGCATTTTGGATTAAGCTACCTGATCTTTCCATCCAAACTTTCTACCAAATGTTATTGACTTAATGTCCTTGAAACTGAGTTTCTTCCTTAAGTCAATTGCATTTAAGACCTCATTCGGTTAGTGGCGCCTTGAAGGGTTTTCTCCAACAAGCTTCTCTCATTTTCTTTTCCTCAACTCACCATTGCCTTATGGTGCAGGTGAGGGTTTTCACCAATAAGGCTCTCTCATTTTTGTTTCTCTCAAATTACCATCATCTTACGGTGCCCGAAAGGATTTTCACCAATAAGACTCTCATTTTTATCTCTCTCAACTTACACCATTGAGACTCTTTTTTTTCATTTCTCTCTTGATTACCTATGCTAAGGAAGACAAGCAGTTCCCAAAATGTATCATCATATGCATTGCATGCTTAGCCTTAACATTCTCAAAGATTGATCTGAAGGTCTTTCTTTGATTGTAGCTTGGCTTTTGGATAAGGTTAGAAATAAAGGATGACATGAGGCCCAAACGACACTTGAAGTGGGGTAGGACTTACAACTTTTGAAATTGACTCAAACAATAAGGATTAAGTCATGTCTCAGTTTCTTTTGACTGGGTAATTCTAAACTTTATTTAGTTGGACCGAGCCCTGAGTAGGGAAGCCTACGTATCTCACCCTCGAGAGAGGAGAATCAGGTCATGCGTAGTTCTAGCAGCTTGTTCTTTTACTTGATTCTATTTTTTTTTCTTTTGTTGACTCTTTTTCTCTTCGGGACTTTTCTGACTTTATTTTTCTTGACACTCATCTTTTCTTTCTTTTTCGACACATTTTTTGAATTCTGCTGACTCTATCTTGATTCCAAAAGAGAGGTATGAAAAAAAAATAACACTAAGGCCCAAATGGGGTAAACAAAGGATGACACAATGTTTGGATAGCAGAATGAAATGCCTTCGTTATATCAATTCTTGAAAATGCTAGTACATAGCATGCAATGCGAAAGTGCACAATCAAGATCACTTATGAAATGTTTTATAACACTAACTTGCCCCGAGCATGTGTGCCACTTCTTTTTCTACACTTGTCCAGCATACAACTCCACTTTGTTGTACATTCCTCATGCTGAAGGACTCATGACTTTGTGGAGCTAATTTTCTTCCTGTTCCTTTTGACATAGGATCAAACATTCATTACTTGACCTAATTGAGATATGTCATTCAATTGATGATCAAGTTATTCTCACGATTCTCAAAATAATAGCCTTAATTTTCAAAGAAGGCTTCAACTTGATCACCAAATGCCCCAGCACTCTATCTATTTTCTCATATGCTCTCTTTTTCTAACTTTAACCCTCTGATTCAATGTTCATGCTTAAACTGAATTTTAAGATCTAGCTGTAAATTTCACTAGCATGTCATATCACTAGAGTCAACATAAAATGCACTATGTAAAGAAAACAAACAAACAACACATATTTAAAACACAAAGAAAATGGGACACTTCATTTAATAAAAATGAAAGATAGAAGGGTTTGAACATAACGACAAAGGAACAAAATAAGATAGATCCCGAACTACAACCCTGAAATAATTTGGATAACAGGAAATAAAATAAAACAAACTACCAGACCTCTTCCAAGTAGGTAGGGATGACTTCTCAATTGCTCAACCTGACATCTTAGCCACTTTTTTGCATATCAGCATGACTAGAGCTTTCCTCACTGTCAATGTTCTACACCATAATTGATTTATCTTGAATCATCTTTTCAATTTCTCTTGTCAAAGCACGACAATCTTTAATATTGTGACCCTGAACATTAGAATGATATGCGCATCGTATATTAGGATCAAAACTTCTTGAATGTGGTTCAGGAGTATACCCAAGGAGAGGAGTAATCATGCCCTGCTATACCAATCTCTAGAATAAACTGGCATAGGATTCCCCAATAGGAGAGAAATTATCTTTTTCCTTCCTCCTCTTTGCGAACTTTGGCCTTGAATAAAACTTAGATTTAGAGGTTCCTTGGTAAATTTGTGGGGGTCGAGGATGATGTTGAGGGACAGGTGCATGTCATTGTGGATAAGAAGATGGATGAGCATACAATTGTGCATTGTTCAAAGGATATTGAGGAAGTGGAATGAGATTTCTTGGATTTTGGAGAAAGAAACCTTGTTGCAAGTGGTTATGTGGATCTAATATATAAGCTCGGGATTAAGGCTGACAGTATTGGTGGGTTGGACCTCTCAAACTCTGCTTTGGCCCTGGCATGACAATAGGTGCATTTTTCTTCTTCTGTCCATCAGGCTCCCCAAATTTTAATGTCTTACAGCTGGGAGGAAAGTTAACACTTGAAGACATGCCCCAATTTTTATATGAAACATCTTCATAGCCCATAAGTCCAGGGAAATTTTTCATATTATTTTCTACACTCTTAACTTTCCCAACCACTTTCTCTAGCTCTTCTAGCATGCTAGGCTTCTTAGTAAGAAATTTTGGCGGTCCATTTAATTTAACGGTAGGCTCAAGAGTATAAAAATGATCATCAAGAGTATTGAACGTAGATTCACTAGTGGACTGGGGAAGCACAATCGTTGGATTGATAGCCAAAGTGGAAGTCTTAGTAGAAGGTTGAGAAACAAAAGCACAGACGGTATGTGGTGCTGTAAATGTGGTAGAATTATACTGAGGATCTAAAGAAAGAGTGGTGGAAGTATTGAGGTGCATTTGAGGTGGAATGGATTCTGAGGCATGCTGTGGTGCATCAACAATAGTAGGAAACTGACTTTGTGATTTTGGTGGAAGATTCAAGGTATTTGCTGGGTCAAAAGTGAGGAACAGAGGTGGAGATAGTGCATTGGCCCAAGCTCGGTACATTTCCATCATTTGTTGTCTCAGTCTCAGATTCTCTTCCTTTAAACTCTCAATTTCCTGACTCTTTGTTTCATCCATGGTGTCACTCTCTATATCCTTGTTGGACACAACTAAACCTTCCTTGGATTTGGTGTGATATGGAAGACCAGCCAGGAAGCCACAAACCAACCACCTTAAACTAACTGAACAAGAGGCAACAAATATGTTAAAGTTCAACATTTTTTCAAAACCTCTTTTTTTAAAAAGATCACCGAACCCAAGAAGGGCGCCTACGTATCTCACTCCCGAGAGAGGAGAATCAACTGTGCGTAGTTCGTAAAGTCGTGCCAAAATGGCCAATTGAACTCTTTGTTTTCTTTCTTTTTTTTCTTTTTCTCGAAACTTTAAGAAGAAAAAAAAATAACAATTTGTCAAAAGAATTGACGAAAATATTTTTGAATTTTTCATCTTTAACATCCCTATACAAAGTAAAATCTATGATTACCAAAGAAAATCTTTTTGGGTTTACAGTTTTAAATTTCATATGAAAATAAAATTCGAACCTATTAAAAGAAAATCTTTTGTGATTTTCTTTTAAAGATATATATGACATCTACTCTAAATGAAGAGTGAAGGAAATATTTTGAATTTTTTATATTTCTATACAAAATGAAATCTATGATTACCAAAGAAAATATCTTTTTGGATTTCCGATTTTGAATTTCATATGACAAAGAAATTTAAAACTATTAAAGAAAAATATTTTCTTTTTTCTTTTAAAGATTTATATGGAACACCTAATATAAATAAAGAGTGAACAAAATATTTTTGAATTTTTGAAATAAGATCCCCAAACCAACAATAGGCTGTCTACGTATCTCAAATCCCGAAAGTGGAGAATCAGGGGTGCATAGTTCGTCCAGATTGGACAATTAATGATTAAATCACAGATTGCACCCTGACTTGAGACACGACCAAAGACTCACGATGAACAACATAACAAAATCTTTTTTTTGAGTTTTCAATTTGACACTTCACATAAAAAATGACACCAACAGCTAAGAAAGAAAATCTTTTTGGTATTTTCGCTATATGAAATGTACAAAACTTCTACCATATTTTTGGATTTTATAAAAATCTCCTATTAAAAGAAATCTTTTTTGAAATTTTCAAATTATGGAAGCTTATTAAAGAAACAAAGAAAAATCTTTTTGATATTTTTGTCTTTGACAAAATGAATGCAAAAGTTAAAAAAAAAATCTTTTTGAATTTTTAAATTGTGAAAAACAAAAGCCATAAAGAACTCTAAAAACTACAAAACTCATTTTTTTTCTTTTCGACACACTTTTTTTCTTTTTTTTTTTTTTTCAAACACACCTTACTTCTAACACATGTTTTCTCCGAATCAGTCCATCAAATGACCAAGTTACCCTCAAAGATGCAACATTTAGCACATAGGGATGCTAGGTCTCAATATGATGCATATAAGTATGACCTAAAGGCTGACCTATGCTTGGCTTTACTAACAAGGCTGTTCGGGGGAGCATATGGTCGATAGTGGTTGCTTTGCTTTCCACCCACTCCATACGTCCGACGGCTCCCCCTCTTAAAATAAGGATGACTCAACTAGAGTTTGTGCGCACGACGTGCACTCCGGTATTTGTTGCAAAAAGAATTGACTCGGGTTATGCACATGATGTCAGATATAAAGCGGTAACACGCAAGAGAAAAAACTGTAAACACGTAGCACGTAGGCACTCAACAATGATAAAATAAACGACAAACAATAACACAAAACAACACAAACAATGTCTATACACCCATAATGTCAAACCAAGCCGATACAGCTCCAAAAATTAGCTCGAATTCTGAAAAATCCCCAGCAGAGTCGCCAAAGCTGTCACACCCCTTTTTTACCAAAAAGATATGGTTTAAGGTTCGAAAAGATTTTTATTATTAAGTGAAAAAAATATAAAAATTTATTTCGAAAAGGACTTTTTATATTCAAAACTCAGAGTCGCCACTTGGCATAAATCGGGTGTGTCAAGTCACCCATGGATATCCTTTTTCAAAATAGTTTTGACTCTGTAACACTGATCCGCGAACAGAGATTTCGGCTAAGGAATTCTGTTGACCGAGGGAAAGGTGTTAGGCACCCCTCGATCCCGTAGTTCGACCACGGTCGCTTGGTGGAGCGTATCAGCTAATTTAACATTATAAATGTATAAACCACATAAACACACGAAACAAGCAAACAAACAAATCAAACAAAATTCAAAACTAAAATAATGTCCAGTACATCGGGGCATTCCCCATCCCATTGCATACATTTGAATCAAGTACGATAAACTAGAAAATATTCACCACACATTCAAATTTTCAACATTCAACGATATCCCTAAATTCGCCTACCCGAACCTAACTTTGCCTATTAAGCTCTCGGACTAAAATATGCTCCTATCGAGTTCACAAACATTCCGAATTAAACAAAACAACAATAAATAAAAAATTAAAATAAATTCACCCTTTTTATCAATTTCTCAATTTCACCCCAAATTTCATTCTCTAACATGCTTAAACCAATTCAATACGCAATCCATCAATCAAGTTTTCATATCCAAATCCAACATCAACCAACACATAACGAAAATTCAAGCATGCCAAACACACCAATCACTTATAATTGCGTAAAAATTAAAAGGGAGAGAAGATAGAATTGGACCTCAACGCCGCTTTCAAAATCAATGTACTATTCCGATTAACTCCCGTAGAATCCGTGTCCAAAATCTCAAGTCGAACCTCAAACAATGAGCAACCCAACTTCGGTATACTTTTTTTAATTTCTATTTTTTGCCAACCTGAATCAAATCGCGAAGTAACGATAAAACCGTACCCGTCACTGTTCACCGTCACTGTTCACGATACTGTTCACAACACTGTTCACCTTCACTGTGCATGACACTCCCATTGTCCAGACCTTTTTCTCTCTCGATTTTTTTCTCTCGCGCGATTCCCTCTTCTCTCCCTCGATTTTTCTGTTCTTGTGAGGAAGATGATGGGTGGAGAATTGTTGGTGTGTGTGTGGATTGTTATCTTGCTCTCAAAGATGGAAGAAAAATGGAGGATTTTTTTTTTCTTGTGAGAAAGATGATAAGAAAAAAAAATGAAAAGAAAAACCCCCTTTTTGTCTTGTGTATAAAAAAATATATATATTATTAATGGAAAAAGAGAAAAGAATCCCTAGTGGTCCCTTCTATTTTTGTTATTCTTTTTCTTTTCTTATATTATCTTAGGTGGATGAATATTATTGGTGGCTTGTGGGAGTATATGTGTGGCATGTGGAAAAGTTAGTGTGACGTGTGGAAAGATGAGGGTGGCGTGTGAAAAAATGAGTAGGGCGTGTACCTTTTGTATGTATCCAATAAAAAATGGTGAGGTGTTGAGGTGGCATGATGAGGTGGCAAAAATGCTATATATATCCTTATTTTCAATTTTTTTTTTTTGGGGGGAAGAGAAATTATCAATTAAACAAAAGTATGGCATAATGAAATAAAAATAATATAAAATAAAATAAAAATAATTAAAATATTTTCGGGGAGGATAAAATTACGTGTCTACAATATCGAATTTCGTATCGAATCAAAATTTAATTTACCGATTACCGAATTACCGAACCAAAGTTTAATTATCGAATTACCAAACCCAAATTATGAAAATACTGAACCGAATACCAAATGTCCACCCCTATTTGCTGGAATTTAATATAATCTGACATGGACCCCATTCTATACATATTCACATGTATCTTTAAGCAAACATTTCGATGGTTACGTTTAAGACTTTGTATAAAATTTAGATGAATTAAAACCTACTTGTGAATATGTAAGTAACCTCTTTTTCTTTTTAAAATACACTTTACTTAATCGGTGGAAATCAAATGTGAAAGATTTAGATGGGAGAATAAGCAGCGCCTAAATGACTTTTAAATTCGTCTAAGTTAGATTTGAGCTTCCTATGATAGATGATATTATGGAGTTAAAATTTAAAGTTTATGATTTCAAAAAAAATAGATTAATTCAAATCTAAATTACGAGTAATAATATATAAATTCGTAAGACAAATATAATATCTGAATTTAAATTATTGAGTTCGACCGAACTCGTAACTCATATTCAAACTCCCCTCGTCCATCAAGGTGCCAGCCTCATCATGTATCATCAAAGGAGTACTGCCACGAACTTCACGAAAAGGAGCTGGCGACAAATATTTCCAAGAAGTTTAGTGAAAGAAAATATTGAAGAATTAATGATTCTTTAAGTCATGACGTCACATTTAATTTGATGAGCTCCCTATAATGCCATCACAATGCCAGCCTCATTCTACTTTTTAAATATTTTTGACAAATTCACAAAAATTTTCAGTTTCCGTAGTGGCGGTGCTTTGTTGGGGAGGGGGTTGTAATGGTGTGACGAAAGAAAAGAAGAAAGGATTTATTTTTTTTGGAGGGAGGTTGGGGGTTGGGGTTGCAATGGTGATGGGGTGTGGGGGCGGAGGAGGTTTTTTTATATTTTTAAATTTTTTTAAAAATACCTACGCGCATGTAGTCACGCGTTGTATTCCACTCAGCCAGCTTAATGCTACATAAGTTTGGTTAATGGTCAGAGAGATTTAAAATGTTGTATTTTGATGAGTTGAGGGGCTCAAATGATAAAAGGTTAAGTAGAGGTGTTCACTTTATCAACTCGGACAAGTACAGGGGTCCACTAGACCATTTCGCCTTTATAATATTTTTCGTATAATTTTTGAACATGTAAAATTTTCATATTAGAATATTTAATTATTCAAGGTCAAACACATCGTCGGCCTCTTAAACTTGACATCGACTTTTATTTAAACACCTCAACTTGACGTTGCTCATTTTGAACACTTCAACTAGTGTCTCGCTATGTCACTTTGACACCTTTTATGCAATCAACGGAAAAAAAAAGTGTATCTATTACACTCGTTTGATGTTGTGATATGATAACTAATTAAAAGATGGCATGTGACATATGAGTGTAGAATAATAATTAAAAATCAATTATAAACTAAAAGCAATCAAAATGAATGGGTAAAACCTAAAATTAAGGACTAAAATAGTGAATTTTTATTTTGCAAATGAAATAGATTATTAGATTAATAAATTCATTTAATCGCCGAAAAAAATAAGTATTTGTCGAAACATGACAAATAAAAATTAACGAATCGATGAAGTAATACTGGAAAAAATTAGAAATTGAAAGCAAGTTGTTCCAAGTTTCCAACCATGGGTTTTCTTTTCTCTAATTTATTGTTAATTGCGAAATATCTTTTTTTATTTTATAATAAAGTTGGGCATAGAATACATATTATATATTCATCCATTACATTGACGATTAGGTCATTTAATTATGTTAAGAAATTTTACTCGGAGAACTTTAATATAATAGTTGTATTTTCGTTAGTTTATATTTTTGTATTTCTTATTTCACCTTTCATATTAGATTACGTAAATATCTAATTTATCTTTAACAGTGATTAAACCAAACGAATAAGTTAATCTTAATAGTTAAAAGTAACGTGAAAATACATATTAAATTTAACCATATTTAAGTACAAAAAATGCATGTGAAAGACGTACACATGTCTCACATGCATTGATTTGGTCTTGCATGCATTAGTTTGGTCATGAGCAGAGGAAGGATGATCCCGTTCACCTTTTTCATCAAAAAATTATATATGTGATATAAAAAAACATATCAGCTTAGTGCCATTGTAAGCAATTTTTATCTTGACAGAGATGTATGGTTGTGAAGTTAGTGGATAGAATAGTGAAAAAAAAAATCATATTCACATGAATCTTGCAAACATTTTGATGGTTACGTTTAAGACTGTACAAAATTTAGATGAATTAAAACCTACTTGTGAATATGTAAGTAACTTTTTTTTTTTATTTTTAAAATACATTTACTTAATCGATTGAAATCAATGAAAGATTTAGATCGGAAAATAAGCAGAGCCTAAATAACTTTTAAATTCGTCTTAGTTAGATTTGAGCTTCCTATGATAGATGATATTATGGAGTCAAAATTTAAAGTTTATGATTTCAAAAAAAAAAATAGATTGATTCAAATCTATATTACGAGTAATAATATATAAATTCGTAAGACAAATATAATATCTAAATTTAAATTTTATAGAGAAAAACTACAACTTTTAAATTAATTAAAATCCAAATATGTTTAATGAAGTATTGCGAGAGCTATAAACACCATTGATCATCAATAACCAATGGACAAGACATATTTAATATTAATTTTCCCATTGTAAAATATTTTGGGATTCACATCGAAAAGGAAAAAACAAGTAACAGTCCTCGTAACTCCAGTCAATAAGTTAATTTTATATTGATCTTCGTAATACTTCCTTCATTCATAAATAAATAATATTTTAGAAAATTAAGAATTTAATTTGTTTCTTCATTAAATAAAAAGATTTTATCTGATCAAGAAACTATTGAAGAGTAAATTTTATGAAGGAATTTATTAAGAGAAAGTAAAAATACTTCTTTTATTTTTTAAAAATAAATAATTTTTTAAAAAACATGTGCAAGGCTAAAAACATCACCTACATGAAAACTGACAAATATGATATAATTTTGAGTCTCTTAGCAACTTCACCATCATTTCTCAGTAGACAATTAAATGACTTTCTTCAATGATGTTTGCTGGAATTTTATATAATCTGACAAGGACCCCATTCTATACATTATATGCAACAAAATTAATCAGTAAATATGCCATTACTATTATTTAATTATACATTTAAGTAGGAAAATCAGCAACAGAATACCCCTTTTTTCCATTTGAAAAAAAAAAACAAGACATGTGATGAGTTGAAAACAGTTGGCCAAACATCACACGACTTTCTGGTTTTCTCTAAGATTATAAATTTTTTCAAGAAATAAAAAGAAAAAAAGACAGTACTCATATTTGGTTACTAGGTCCTATATAAATTATTTGCACATATTAGATGGTTTTTAAAATACAATTTGCGCGAAAGAAAAGAGGTATGAGAAAAACAAAAATCTGTAAAAAAAGAAATATTAAAAATTCAAAGGACAAATTGCATCCTATTAAATAAATTCTTTTATGCCAAAAATCTTTAAGATCAAAACATGTCTACAAACAAATACAACAAGAAAAACAACATATCGGTGCAATCCCGAGGTCTAGGGAGGGTAGAATGTATGCGGATCTTATTACTACCTCGAGGAGGTAGACAGGTTACCGAAAGATCATCGGCTCAATTATAGCAAATCCAAGTACAAAGAAGAGATGTTGAAATCCCACAAATGAGGTTTGGGAAGGGTAGAACGTACACAAACCTCATCACTACTTCGAGGAGGTAGAGAGGTTGTTACCAAAAGATCCTCGACTCAAATACAGTAAATTCAAGTACAAAGAAGAATATGTTGAAATCCCACAAATAAGGTTTAGGGTGAATAGAATGTACATAAATCTTACCACTACCTCGAGGTGGTAGTGAGGTTGTTTCCGAAATGCCCTCGACTCAAGTAAGAAATCAACTCAAAAAAGCCAAGAGGGGTAAAAGTTGAATAAGTCAATTGCAATTATAGAGGGAGATGACCAATTGACCATCTCTTTTATTTTTTCCTAGAAGTCAACTCTCCACAACAAAAACATTTTTAGAAAAAAAAAATCATAATTAAAATTATTGTTTAAAGAAAATTGTTCTAACCTAGAAATTAAATCATGAAAACAAAAAACATAAACATTACATTAATTACCAATTAACCTTTAATGCAAGAGCAACTTATGGGGATAGGATATTTGTTGAGACAGGTAATAGTCCGTGTTAGTTAGAGGGGTCAATTTGTATTGTCTAAAAGTTAGAGGTTTAATGTTATGAATTAGATAGTTTGTACCAAAGTCGGTTAGCCTAGTATAAAATGTATGTTCACAGTAATTTCTTCATTCAGTGAATCAATCCCAGATATTTCTTCTCTTCTCAATTCAGTTCTGCTCTCCCAAAGCTATTGTTCAACCGTTATCAAACCTTCATGGTGAATTATAACATGGTATCAGAAACTAAGTAATCAGTTGATTTCCGCAAGCATAAATACTGTTTTATCACCGTCTTCGGAAGCTTCTCCCTCATCATCAACAATGGTTGGAATTGATATTCAAGCTCAGACTAAGATAGATTATAGTCACCCACTCTTTGTGCATCTATCGGATACTCCAGGCACTGTTTTGATTCCTGTGAAACTCACAGGATTGGAGAATTACAGGTTATGGCATAGATCGATGAAGATTGCACTTCAAGCCAAGAGAAAATTAGGGGTTGTAAATGGTACATGTAAGAGGGAATCTTTCTCAAAGGATCTACAGGAGGAATGGGACACATGCAATGCAATTGTTCATTCGTGGATCATGAATACCATTTCACCAGATCTCCTCAGTGGTATTGTGTATGGTTCGAGTGTGAATCTGGTCTAGGAGGATCTTCGAGAGCGATTTGATAAGGTGAATCGAGTTCATATTTTTCAATTGCACAAGGCAATTGCTACTATTTCACAGGGAAACAACTCTGTATCAGTATATTTCTCAAAATTGAAAGAGTTATGGGCAGAGTATGATGCAATAGTGTCTGCTCCTAATTGTGATTGTGAGAAGTCAAAGGATTATGCTGAACATCTTCAAAAACAACGACTTTTTCAGTTTCTCAGTGGACTGAATGATCTCTATGACACAGCTCGCAGACAAATCCTGATGAAATCGACGAAGCCATCCTTGAACCAAGCTTATGCTATGATTGTTGAGGATGAAAGCCAATAGAAAGTTGAGGTAAACGTCACACATGAGATATTGGATCCTCTGGCATTGCAATCAGGGAGAGGTCAGGGTTACAAAAGCAAGAAGTTGTTCTTACAATGTGAATTTTGCAAGCTCAAGGGACACACTATTGATCACTATTGGAAGGTTAATGGATATCCTACAGATTACAAAAGCAAGAAGGTTAATCCTCGAGGAATGATGCATACAAATAACAAAGTTTAAACTTCAGGTTATCATAGAGGAATGATGCCTATGGCTAACAAAATTAAAATTCCAGAGGAAAAGGCACATGTAAGGCTGCAGGAACAGGGCAATCACTTCTTCACTAATGCATAATATCAACAAATATTGAATTTACTTAACAAAGAGGATGAGAGCAGCTCTGAGGTTCACAATTAGGTAGCAAGTAAAGAGCCACAAGTGAATTTGGCAGGTACAATCCTTTCTTGGTCTTCTAGTGTGCATAATAGTGAATGGGTAGTAGACTGCCTACAATTCTCTCATAATAGTGATATAGAGAGAATTGCCTCATATAAGAGAGAAATGATTAGCCTGCTTACTGGGAAGAATTCCCCTATTACTCACATGGGAAGCTCGTATATATTAGAAGATGCTAAACTTACTAATGTTTACTATGTGCCAGAGTTTAGATTCAACTTAATGTCAGTCTCTACATTGACCAGGGACTTATGTTGCTCTACCATTTTTATCCCTGAGTTCTGCATATTTCAGGACCTTTACAGTGGCAGGGTGAAGGGAATTGGTAAGGAAAGTGATGGTTTATATCTGATAAAAGGACTGAAGAAAAAGCAAACAGGTCATGTGAGTGTAAAAGCTGAAAGTGAAGAAAATTATTGTCTATGGCATAGGAGGCTTGGGCATCCTTCAACAGCAGCCAAGAGACATATTCATTTTCTAAAGAATAAAGTAAATGTTGCTTTGCAAGATAAATGTACAGTGTGTCCTGTAGCTAAGCAGTCTAGATTGTGTTTTCCTCTAAGTGAACAAAAGAGTACTATAATTTTTCAGCTCGTTCATATGGATGTTTAGGGTCCATACAAGACACCAACACATGATGAAAAACATTATTTATTAACTGTGATTGATGATTACTCGGGAACTACATGGATTTACTTGATGCAAATGAAAAGTGAAACTTTTGTATTTTTGCAACAATTTTTTGTTATGGTTGAAAATCAGTTTGCCACTACTGTTAAAGAGATAAGAACAAACAATAGGAGAGAGTTTGTTAATAAACATTGGAATGCTCTTTTAAAATTCAAAGGCATAATACATCAAAATAGTTGCACCTACACACCCCAATAAAATAGGGTGGCAGAGAGAAAGCATAGGCACATCTTAGATACAGATAGAGCATTGAAGTTTCAAGCTGGAATTCTGGCTAAGTTTTGGGTTGAGTGTGTCCAGACAGCTGCTTATCTCATTAACAGGTTTCCAACTAAGGTGTTATATAGTAAGATTCCTTATGATTTAATGCATAGAAGAGTACCATCATTTGATCATTTGAGGGTTTTTGGATGCCTATACTATGCTACCAATCTAGTGAAAGGTGATAAATTTGCAGCTAGAGAAATAAAGGGTGTATTCATGGGGTACTCCACTACTCAAAAAGGATACAGAATGCTTAATTTAACTACTAATTATTTCTTTGTTGCCAGGGATGTGTCCTTTAGAGAATCAGTTTTTCCTTTCCAATCTGTAGACTCGGGTTGCTCAGCTCCTCACATTGATATAATTGAGGACTCCAATCAAATTCAAGTTACTGATAATGACGACATGTTACATGGGTTATTTCCTAGTAAGACTAAATTATCACATGTTGCACACGATGATGCTTATTCCACCGGTAAAGGTAGAGGCTTAGGAGATGTTGCTATCGCACTTGATGATGTGTCTGTTGTAGTACAAATACCAGCAGACATACAAGTCCCATTCAATGTAGGTAATCCCGTTGTGCAATTGCCTACCTGTCCAACCAACCTTAAAGGGGCACAAGGTTCAGCTGCTAATAAGAGGAGATCATCTAGAATAAGAAAACCACCACTGTGGATGGAAGATTATGAAAGAGGAATAGAGTCAGTAGCACCCTTATATCCTATAGCTAATTTTCTCTCTTATGACAATGTCACACAAAGTACAGAGGTTATCTCAGTACTTAAAGAACTAGAGTCTTATTATGATGCCATCAAAGATAAAAGGTGGATAACAGCTATGAAACAAGAAATTCAAGCTCTGGAGAATAATGGTACCTGGTGCATTATACCTCTTCCTAAAGGCAAAACTGTTATTTGTTCAAAGTGAGTATTCAAAATTAAATATCAAGCCAGTGGTGAGGTGGAAAGATTCAAAGCCAAGCTTGTGGCTAAAGGGTACAGTCAAAAAGAAGGGTTGGACTATCATGAAACCTTCTCCCCAGTAGATAAAATGGTGTTAGTTAGGTCAGTGATAGCGCTAGCTGCTGCTAGAAATTGGAAACTATAGCAGATGGATGTTTTAATGCTTTCTTGCAGGGAGATTTGTATGAGGAAGTTTATATGGAGTTGCCTCAGTGTTTTCATAAGCAGGGGGAACAAAGAATGTGCAAATTTCTTAAGTCCTTGTATGGACTTAAACAAGCTTTGAGACTGGAACATTAAATTGACTGAAGCTTTGATTCAAGGTGGTTTTAGTCAAAGTGCTCATGATTATTCACTCTTCACTAAGACATCAGGAAGTGATATAGTTATTATCTTGATATATGTTGACGATCCGATGCTAACCAGTAGTAATGAACATCTGGTTAATGAAGCAAACGATATTCTACATAGACAGCTTAAGGTGAAAGATTTGGGTGAATTAAGGTACTTCTTAGGGATTGAGGTTTTGAGATCCAAAGAAGGGATTCTACTCAATCAAAGGAAGTATACTCTTGAATTAATTTCGGATATGGGGTTGAGCACTGCCAAACCTGCAATTACACCTTTAGAATTGAATCAAAAATTTACTACTATTAATTATGATGCTTTGGCAGGAATCACTGGAGATGAATTGATACTTGATGTAACTGGATAGCAGAAATTGATTGGGAAGCTACTTTATCTGACCATTACTCGGCCAGATATTAGCTATGTCGTGCAAACCCTCAGCCAGTTCATGCAAGCTCCAAAACAATCACACATGGATGCAGCAATACGGGTAGTAAGATATTTGAAGACGGCTCCTAAAATGGGGGGGCTTATGAAGGCTAATTCTCAACCTACTTTGACTACATTTTGTGACTCGGACTGGGCTACTTGCCCAGTCTCTAGGAGGTCTGTTAGTGGATATCTTGTCAAGTTTGGGGATTCTTTAATCGCTTGGAAATAAAAAAAGCAAGCTACAGTTTCGAGGAGTAGTGCAGAAGCTGAATATAGAAGTATGGTCACTACTGTGGCAGAGATTACATGGTTGATAGGGTTATTTGGTGATCTGGGAGTGCAAGTTTCCAAGCCAGTGGTACTCTTTTGTGACAGTAAGTTTGCAATCCATATTGCTGCAAATCCAATCTTTCATGAACGTACTAAGCACAATGAAATCGATTGCCATTTTGTTAGGGAAAAAATCAAACAAGGATTGCTTGATACGAAGTATATTCCTACAACTTAACAACAAGCTGATTTGTTGACCAAAGAGTTGAGCTCAGTCCATCACATGTTTTTACTTGGCGCCTTCAACTTGAGTGGGAGTATTGAGACAGATAATAGTTCGTGTTAGTTAGAGGGGTCAATTTGTATTATCTAAATGTTAGAGGTTTAATGTTATGAATTAGATAGTTGGTACCAAAGTCGGTTAGCCTAGTATAAAATGTATGTTCACAGTAACTTCTTCATTCAGTGAATCAATCCCAAATATTTCTTCTCTTCTCAATTCAGTTCTGCTTTCCCAAAGCCATTGCTCAACCGTTCACAGTAACTTCTTCATTCAGTGAATCAATCCCAAATATTTCTTCTCTTCTCAATTCAGTTCTGCTCTCCCAAAACTATTGTTCAACCGTTATCAAGCCTTCTCTGCTCAATTCAGTTATGTATTTTTATTTTCAAAAAGCCAAATATATATATATATATATATATATATATTTCCTATTTATAATATATATATATATATATATATATATTAAAATAGTACACATATATATATATATTATTTAATAATATATATTTTATATAATTATTTTTATGAATTTTTATTTAAAAACAAAAAATAGGCATGTACTATATATATATATATGTATATGTATATATTAAATAAAGAATTCAATCCCCCCATCCCTTTCTCCATTCCAGCCCCCTATCCCCACACCCCGCTCTTCTTCCCTTCTAGCCACCCCACCCCACACCCCATTCTTTCTCCCATTCCAGCCGCCCCCC
>NC_061122.1:3515542-3533523 GCF_002878395.1 Capsicum annuum | reverse complement strand
AGAACCATTCATCTTTCATTTTCTTTTATTTCAACTTTTGCTGGCCTTTAATTCAATCGTCTACATCTTGTCCTTTTTCCTTTCTTTTTATGTATTTAGTCTTTTTAGAAAGAAATTTATTCTTGTAATTATTTTTCATTGAAAAGGAAATTTCTAAGAAGTCATCATGAAAAATATGAAGTGAAGAGACTGCTTATTTAATTGAAGAGATCTTAATTGATTAATTAATTATAATATTAATAATTATAGAAATATCAAATTTTAGAATTGTCCTCTAATGTATATGTGGTTGAAAAATAGCCACATGAATAAATTCCATGTGGTAGAAAAATAATTCCTCCGTTGTTATTTTTATGTGTTATTATTTGATCAAATATGAAATTTTAAGAAATAAATAATGTTTTCACAAAATTTATAAAAGTGTATCTTTTAAGTTGTATTTTTTTATTAAGTGAGACTCTAGAAATAAATTAGAAATGATATCATTAAATAATTGCTTAGTAAAAAAATAATTTTTTAAATAAATTAAAAAATAACGACACATAAAATAAAACGAAGAGAATATAAACATTGATAGATCTTACCTTGTAACGTGCATGTAGTCCAACAATAAACACATGGATAGACAATATTCATTACGTGGAAGAGAAGTGATAACATGATAGGATATTTTTTTTGACAATACATATCTATAATTTATATTTATTCTATAATCTATATCTATATTTATCTATAATCTATAATCTATATCTATAATATACTAAAAGTATGAACGGTTTTAGAAATATTATTTGAAATTTTTGTCCTTCATTAAAAGTCTTTGTCTTAGACAAAATCGTTTTTTCACTATTTTTTTCCTAATATCTAAAAGTAAAAATTAATTAAATATATTTATAGTAAAACCTTTCTTTATTAAAAGTCATTCGTTAAAAGTCTCTCTAATAGACGAAATGGTCTTTTCCTATATTACTCAAATAAAATTCTTACTTAAGTTATTATTTAATTAACTTTAGTCAAAATAAAATTTGACTAAATAAAAAAGGGATAAGGTTATTATGTTTGGCTAAAAGTGAATAGTCATTACAATTGGTACAGTTCGAACAACACGAAGATAAATAAAAAAGATAAAACGTGATTTGGACGTAAAAAGGGATAAAAAATGTTTTAAAATTGGCGTAGCGTAAAATAACAAGGAAATTTTAATATGAGAATAAAAATAGAAAATTTATTAGTACTAAACTTCTAATTTTTGAGAATATGTATCTTTCCTATTTTAGTTATGTTAAAATTATAAATTTTCATACAAATTTAAATTTTGGTCATCAAATATTTCCTTATTCAAATCTTAATGTCTTTAAATCTACCCTCACGTACAACTTCTTCCAGGAAAGTACAATTTTTTAGGTTAAATAAATTGTTACCTTTCTTAAATTGTTATTGGTACGTTCTTCTTCCAATTTGTTTTTGGTTAAATTATTTTTTTTAATTTTCTTTTTGATTTTGAGCATCAAATGTTGTGTTGTTTTTTTCTTTTTTAATCTTAATCTAATCATATTTATGTCCTTTGTGCTTGACTAGGTTTTAATTTTGTGGGTACTACAAACTGAACGAATTGTTACCGTTTTTTAAGAATATTGGAGACAAAAGTAAGTCTATAGTATTTAATTACGGTTGAAGCAGTCGAAACAGTCCTAAATATCAATTTTACCTTTTTCTTAATTAAATATTATTAATTTTATAATACGTAAATGACTTATAGTATTTAATTAGGGGTACAATAATTAATTAGAGGTGATATAGTAAAATTACGGTTGAAGCAACTGAAACAAACATGTCATAAATATTTTTTTTATTTTTTATTAAATATTATTATTTATTAATACATAAATGACTTAAAATAATTAAATAAGAGTGATATAGTAAAATTACAGTTGAAGCAGCTGCTTCTAAAAATAGGTTTTAATTTTATGGGTACTACAAACTGGACGAATTGTTACCGTTCTTCAAGAAAATTGGAGACAAAAGTAAGTCTATAGTATTTAATTACAGTTGAAGCAGCTGAAACAGTCATAAATATCTATTTTACCTTTTTTTTAATTAAATATTATTAATTTTATAATTCGTAAATGACTTATAGCATTTAATTAGGGGTACAATAATTAATTAGAAGTGATATAATAAAATTAAGGTTGAAGCAGCTGAAGCAAACATGTCATAAATATTTTTTTTATTTTTCTATTAAATATTATTATTTATTAATACATAAATGACTTATAATAATTAAATAGGGGTGATATAGTAAAATTACAGTTGAAGCAGCTGCTTCTAAAAAATTCTTCTATCCAAATAATGGTTAAATCCACCTTTAACTAAGGAATAAACTGTCTCATAGTAATTAACCTTTCGGATGAAAAAATTATTAATATCAGAGAAGAAAATCTAGGTCTAGGTATTTTTTAAGGAAATTTGGCTTATACCAAATTACTATTCACCTACTACCCCAGGTACTGTATATCATTATAAGATGCAAATTTTGCCTCATGTTATGCTAAATAGTTTTTCATAGCCGAGTGGAGATACACTGCGATGTTGATACAACCAGCCTAAAAAGAAAGTCAAAAGGTATAAACATACTCTTTCGTTCGTGAACATATTAACATAAGAAAAATTTATTTTCATATCTACTTTACACACCCATACATATTATAGGTTGTTAAGTACCTATAGAAAATATGAAATCATGGATTTTTTATACTTATCATCATGAGAATGGTACAACCACAATTGAAGAAACTTTATATATATATATATATATATATATGTAAAGTTATTAACATAGATTAAGTGGGTAAATTTTGCTTGCTTCATGAGAAAGGAAAGCCTTTGCTGGATGATGATGAAGATTTGAAGGTGAATGTAAATCTTTCAGGTGTTGTGGACCTTTTTTTACTGTGTCTAAATTGTATAAGGTTGTCTTTATTAATATTTTATATTTTGTTTTATATGGTGGATTGTTCATATTCTTTTCTGATTGTAAGTCAATTGTTCGAATCATGTTAAATTATTGTCTCTTTTGATGTATTTCTTGTGTGTCTTCTTATTTGACTCTTTTTGGGGTTTGATTTATTAGCTTCCACACGACACCTTATTTCATAACATCAAGAACATATTTGAGATGCAATATTTATTTATATTATTCCAATAGGTATAATATTTACTTTAATGTCAATTGGTACTTTATGATTATTTCTATTTTTATCATTAGAATAAGAACAATATTTAAGAAGTACAAAATTTTTAAAAGTTTTAAGTACGTAATAAGAATCTAATCAATAATTTTGAAAAGATTTGACTTTAAACACAAGGAAAGTTTTAAATATAGAAAGAAAAAGAAAAAGAACTGTACCACGGATATGATTTAAATTGATACGTCTCTCTTAACCTCTAATAGCAAGGCAAAAAATCTTTATGACAAATGCAAAAGAAATGATGTAAAATATATATATGCTTACACTAAAATATATGTTTATATTTATATTATTATATTAAAGTGCGAAAAATCTTTGAAATGTGATTTAAACTTTTACACTTTATTAAAAATCTCTGTAATAGATAAAATCATTTAATAATCAAAAGTTACACGTGCGAGGCACGTGCAGTTAGACTAGTACTATATTAAAAGTATGAAGGCCTTAAAAAAGTGATTGAACTTTTTGTCTTTATTAAAAAACTTTACAATAGGCAAACTCATCTTTTTATTATTTTTTAAAAAATTTAAAACCTAAAAATTTCAGCAAAATTTAGTTCTTAAACCATTCTTTATTTGAATTATATGCCTAAATTTAGAAATTTTAAATCAATTAAAAATTATATCATAAATAAATCTGTAAAAACTTTAATCAATTGGCAGCACTATTTTGGCATTTTTTTTCCCTTCACGTGTGTGTTCTTATGGGTAAAATTTTTGTTTACAATTAATTTTAGTTATAACTTTTTTGGTTTGATTATTTAATTTAAGTAAAAATTTGTAATATTTAACAATTCTAAATCAATTAGAACTTATCTTATATATATATATATATATAAAAAAAAAATCTACAATTCTATTGAAATAATATTTTGAATAAAAATTTACAAGAAACATAGCTCTACTTCTACTTTTTTTTCTTATTTCATTATTAATTCAAGTTCTCTTTATTTATTTTTTGTGTGCATGTATTCATTATTATCATCTTCTTTGTATGTCTTTATTCCTTTAATAACTTTAAAGATTATATATAACTTATGATTAAATAATTTCCTCTTTTGATGATTTCTCGTGTTTTTACTTTCAGTAAAAAAATTTTAATCGAAAATTAAAAGAAATAAGCCTGTCGCCACCGAATCAAATGATCAAAAAAATCAAAGGCTTATCTTTTTCTGTCGCCTAGAATTACTAACCCGGCTAAATCAGTTCCCTCCTAACCCTTACTACAACCCACACACTCACCCTAGCCTTCTACCCTTATCTGCAACCGCCACACCTTCCTATCTAGGGTCATGTCCTCTATAATCTGTAACTGCTCCATGTCATGTCTAATCACATCCCTCCAATACTTCTTCGGCCTACTTATACTCCTGCTAAAACCATTCAAAGCTAGCCTATCATACTTGGCATCCGTGCCCCTCCTCATCACATGCTTAAACCATCTCAGTCCTCCTTCTTACATCTTGTCCTCCACCGAAGTCACTCCCATCTTATCCCTAATAATCTCATTCCTTACTCTGTCCCCTTTAGTAAGTCCACACATCCAACACAACATTCTTATTTTCGCCACTTTCAATCTTTGAATATGAGAATTCTTGACTGGCCAACACTCCGCTCCATATAGCATGACCAGACGGACTGCCACTCTGTAGAATTTGCCTTTAAGTTTAAGGAGAACCTTTTTATCACACAACAGCCCCGAGGCGAGCCTCCACTTCATCCAACCTACTTCAATACATTTAGAAACATCCTCATCAATCTCGCTATTCCTCTGAATCATAGACCCAAGATACTTAAAGTTATTCCTCTTACAAACCTCCTGGGAATCTAACCTCACCACCACTTCGTCCTCCTGACTCGAGTCACTAAACTTGCATTTTAAATACTCCGTTTTGGACCTACTCAACCTGAACCCCTTAGATTCAAGGGTTTTCCTTCAAACCTCCAGTCTTTCATTAATCCCCTTTTGCATCTCATCAATCATCACTACATCATCCGCAAATAACATACACCAAGGCACCTCACCTTGAATCCTCCGTGTTAACACATCCATTACCAACGCAAATAGAAATCTGCTAAGAATCGACCCCTGATGCAACCTTGTCTTGACCGAAAAATGCCCTGAGTCTCCTCTCGCCATCTTCACCCACGTCTTTCCTCTTTCGTACATGTCCTCAATAGCTCTGATGTACGCCACCAAAACCCCTCTTATCTCCAAAGAATCTCCCTAGGGACTTTGTCATACGCCTTCTCCAGGTCGATGAACACCATGTGCAAATCCCTCTTTCTTTTCCTATACTGCTCCACCAATCTCCTTACCAGGTGGATTGCCTCAATCGTCGAACGCCCAGGCATAAAACCAAACTGATTCTCCGAGATAGACACGAGCCTCCTCAATCTCCGCTCAACGACCCTTTTCCAAATCTTCATAGTGTGACTCAACAGCTTAATATCCTTATAATTGTTGCAACACTGAATGTCACCCTTGTTTTTATATAACGGAATAATCGTACTCCATCTCCACGCCTCAGGCATTCTCGCAGTCTTGAAAATTCTATTAAACAAATCAGTCAATCACCTTAAACCTGCTTCACCAGCGTACTTCCAAAAATCTACAGGAATCTCGTTAGACCTCGTCGCCCTACTCCTCCGCATCCTATAGGTAGCCTCTCTGACCTCCTCAACCGCAAAACGTCTACAGTAACTGAAATCACGGCTCTCCTTCGAGCGCTCCAACTTTCCTAACTTAATGACACTGTCCCCCTCCTTGTTCAAAGCCTATGAAAATACTCCTGCCACCTCTTCTTAATGTGAACATCCTCCACCAAAACTCTACCATCCTCCTCCTTAATGCACTTCACTTGATCGAGGTCACGACCTTTCCTCTCCCTAGCTTTAGCCAGCCTATACAACCTTTTATCCCTGCCTTTCTCCTCTAACCCCGCATACTAGCTCTCAAATGCTGCAGTCTTAGCAGCCGTAACTGCTAACTTAGCCTCATTCCTTTCTACTCTGTAAACCTCCATATTTGCCCGCTTCTCCTCTTCATCTTTACTCCCAATCAACTTAACATACGCCCCCTTCTTAATCTCCACTTTCTTCTTATCTTCTTCATTCCACCACCAGTCCCCCTTATGCCGACCTGCTCGACCCCTCGAAACACCCAACACCTCTCTAGCCATCTCTGTGAAAAAATTTTAAAAGACCGTCATACTTTTTTATATCTTAAGTAATTTCATAAAATTGAACTCACTAAATCGAGGTACACGCGCGAGATGCGTAAACCTAAACTAGTATATTAAAAATGTGAAGGGTCTTAGAAATCTTGTTTAAATTTTTTGTCCTTGATTAAAAGTATTTACTTCAGATAAAATCGTTTTTTCACTATTTTTTCCTAATATTGAAGAGTTGAAAATTAATTAAATATATTTATGGTAAAATCTTTCCTTATTAAATGTGATCAGAATTAACTAATACTCTTTTCATTAGTTTAAGAATTCTAAATCAATTAAATTTGATTTTAAGAAGATTTGAGTTTAAATAATCAACGTTACAAATGCGAGGCACGTGCGATTAAACTAGTTATAATGAAATACATATGAAATATCAAATTCTAGAATTGTCCTGTATATGTGGTTGAAATAATAATCACATGGATAAATTTCATGTGGTAGAGAATTAATTCATCTCTTGTTCTTTTTATGTGTTGTTATTTAATCGGATACGGAATTTAAAAAATAAATAATGACTTCATAAAATTTATAAAATTGCACCTTTTAAATTGCATTTTATTATTAAGTGAAAATCTAAAGATAAATATTTTTTAGATGGATTAAAAAGAAAATAATTATACATAAACTAAAATATAGAGAGTACAAACCTCATAGATACGTATTTACCATGTAGTGTGGCTGTGGTCTATTCATTATATTGCAGAATAGTGGAAACATGATAAGATATTTTTTGAAAACAGCATGTGTTCACATAGTGTGTTCTCTTTTTCTTTCTATTTCTTCATGATAGAGCATTAATAGTCATACAACCATTCAACTTTCAGTTTTCTTTCTATTTCTTCATCTGATAATTATCACACAGTGTGTTCTCTTTTTCAGACATCCATGGCTTCTTCTTCCTCTATTGCGAGTAATTCACAGTACCGTCCTCGATGAAAGTATGCTGTGTTTCTAAGTTTTAGAGGTATAGATACTCGTAACACATTTACTGGTCACTTGTATGAAGGTTTGAAAAACCGGGGAATAAACACCTTTCTAGATGATAAAAGGATAGCGGATGGTGAATCAATTTCAGAAGAACTCCCTAAAGCTATCGAAGAGTCTCAATTTGCACTCGTTGTTTTCTCAAAGAATTTTGCTACATCGAAGTGGTGCTTGAATGAACTAGTGAAGATCATGGAATGTAATAAAGAAGAAAATGGACAAACAGCCATACCGATCTTCTATGATGTGGATCAATCCCATGTTCGAAATCAACGTGGGGACTTTGAAAAAGCATTTGACGTGATATCCGTGGCAGAAGGTGCAACGATGGAGAACTGATGCCACAAATCTAAAAGGACGTGATATCCGTGGCAGGTGAGTTGAAAACACATAATTGCTTTTAATGAAGAAAGAAACGGAAGAATTTCCATTTAAATTTGAACGTTTGTGTGAGTTAAAACAGAATCAACACTAAATAAATTAGTCATGTATATACTGTATGCACAATCTAATTTAATAGATATTATCATGTAGAAGTAAGAAATGTTTTTACATGTTTCTATCATTAAGAAGGCATGGTCCTATCGATCTTCTTATTTATGTAGGAATGAATCAGGGGAAATTCAGCTGATCGTCGACCAAATCTCTTCCAAACTATGCAAGAGTGGTTATTCTTTATCTTCTTTGCAAGATGTTGTGGGGATGAATGCTCATTTAGATATGATGTTCGAATGGTAGGGATCTGGGGAATCGGAGGAGTAGGTAAAACGACAATAGCAAGAGCCATCTTTGATACTCTATCGTATCAATTCAAAGCTGCTTGTTTTCTTGCAGATGATAAAGAAAATGCAAGAAAGAATCAATTGCATTATTTACAAAATATCCTTCTATCTGAACTGTTGAGGAAAAAAGCCGATTACGTCAATAATAAGTTAGATGGGAAGTGTATGATTCCGACAAGACTTTGTTCTATGAAAGTGCTAATCGTGCTTGATGACATAGATCATAGTGATCATTTAGAGTATTTAGCAGGCGATCTTCGTTGGTTCGGTGACGGCAGCAGAGTTGTGATAACAACTAGAAATAGACAATTGATAGAGAATGATGATGCAATATATGAAGTGTCTACACTACCTGATGATGAAGCTATGTTGTTGTTCAATCAACATGCTTTCAAAAAAAAAATTCCAGATGAACGTTTTAAGATGATGTCGTTGGAGGTCGTGAATCATGCTAAAGGACTTCCTTTAGCCCTCAAGGTGTGGGGTTCTTTGTTGCATAGGAAAGACCTAACTCAATGGAGAAGAATAGTAGATAAAATAAAGGACAAGTAAACATCAGAAATTGTTGAGAAACTCAAAATAAGTTATGATGGGTTAGAGCCCGAAGAGAAAAAGATGTTCCTGGACATGGCATGTTTCTTCAGAGGATATCATAAAACATATGTCCTAAGTATCCTCGAGAGCAGCTATAATATTGGAGCTGAATGTGGATTGGAAGTCCTAATTGGTAAATCTCTTGTGTTCATCTCTGGAGATGATAGGCTTGAAATGCATGACTTGATTGAAGATATGGGTAGATATGTCGTGAAAATGCAGAAAGATTTGGGAGAATATAGCAGAATATGGGACGTTGAAGATTTCGAAGAAGTAATGCTGAACAATACAGTAAGTAGGCTAAACAATTTTGAACTTCAACCCCCGGGGTCCATCAGAAACAGCCACTCTACCTCACCTCGAGGTAATGGTATGGACTGCGTACATTTTACCCTCTTCTTGTTGTCACTTTGTGGACTAATATGATCTTTTTTATCAGGAGTCAAAAGCAATCGAATCAATCTTTTAACTATATTTTAGCAAAGAAGTCATGAAAAATATGACAAGGCTTAAACTATTATACATCAACAAATTTGATACACATGATGCCATTGAGTACCTGCCCAACAGCTTGTGTTTGATTGATATTTATGGATATCCTTGGGAATCATTGCCAGAAAAATTTGAACCCAAAAGACTTGTTCATCTTGAACTCCGACAAGGTTCACTGCGTCATTTATGGTTCGAAACAAAGGTACAATTGTTGAATTCAATTTTATTTTTATTTTGGTCAAATACATAGATATATAGTCAGACCTCTCTGTAACATCACCTCGTTATAACGGCATTTTACTATAACGAACTGATTTTTCATGTTACATTTTACTTTTCTACAAAAGTTGGAACTACGAATGCCTATGTATTATGCCTTTTTATGTACAAACACTATGCCTTTTATCTACAATAAGAAATATTTGTTATTGTGTATCCTGAATTGCAGCATTTCCCGTGTCTACGAAGGCTAAATCTCAGCGACTCACAAAACCTGATGCAAACACCAGATTTCAGTGGGATGCCAAATTTGGAGCATCTGTATTTGCTGTCATGTGAGAGTCTGAAAGAGCTTCACTATTCCCTGGGAAATTCCAGAAAACTCATCCGCTTAGATTTGTGGGATTGTGAAAGCCTTAAGAGGTTTCCATGTGTTAGTGGGGAATCTCTTGAATATTTGAATATGTGGAATTGCTCTAGTTTAGAGATATTTCCAGAAGTGAAGCCCTCCTCTATTCAGTACTTAATTCGGGGAGAGCTCCTTTTGAGTCGTATGAAAAATCTTGTAGCTCTTCCAAGCAGCATTTGTAAGTTGAAATGTATGGTGAGGCTAGATGTGTCCGACTGCTCAAATTTGAAAGCTTGCCAGAAGAGATAGGTGATTTAGAAAACTTGGAGGATCTTGATGCTACACGGACTCAAATTGCAAGACCTCCATCTTCCATAGTCCGCTTGAACAAGCTTAAATTCTTGAGTTTTAAAAAAAGGAAATGGAAGCGCGGTCCTATTGAGTACCTATTTCAGGGAGTGCTATTTGTGTTCCCTCGGGTGAACAAAGGGTTACGCTCCTTGAAAATTCTGAATCTCTGTCACTGCAATCTAATCGATGGAGAACTTCCGGATGACATTAGATGCTTATCCTCTTAGAAAAAGTTGGATCTCAGTAGAAATAATTTTGAGCATTTGCCTCGAAGCGTAGCACAACTTGGTGCTCTTCGATGCTTGGACGTATCACATTGCAAGAGGCTTACACAGCTGCCAGAATTTCCAGTTCAATTAGATACAATAGAAGCAGACTGGACAAATTATCGGATCTGTAATTCGCTATTTCGGAATCTCTCATTATTGCAGCACGGCATCTCTGCTTCAGATTCCTTGTCACTAAGAGTGATTACAAGTTGGCGGTGGAATGGGATGCCAAGGTTCTCATACCAGGGAATTGGATTACATTCAGTCATTTTGCCTAAGAAATGGTACATACATGATAGCTTCTTGGGATTTGCTGTATGTTACCCTGGCATATTAACTGACATCACAGCTCACTTGATTCACTTATCTGATGATGGGATGTCGTGCATCACCCGTAAACTTGTCTTATCCATCTATTCAAAATATCTAGAACGTAATCGTTGTCATTTTTTCTTGATACCTTTTTCTGGTTTATGGGATATATCCAAGGCAAGTGGAAAAACACCAAATGACTATAGTCACATCATGTTATCTTCCTCCCGAGAAAATGAGTATGAATTTCGTTTGTTGTATAAAGATGAACTAGGGGTTTAGGCCTTGTTTCAAATAAGGGAAATAATGATGAACATTGCCTTGGGAGAAGGAGGAGTAGATATGATGATAGTGAACACCATGATGACGTAAGTAGTTGTTTTCTTTTTGTAGTTAGCTACGAAGTCTTCTCCCAAAACTGATCAATTTTTTCTTTCTTTTTTCCTCTTTGTTTCGCCTATTGTCAGGAGCTCATTGATGAATGATCTACATTTTAGCAGATGAATCCTTCAATGCCATTTCCTTTGTTCTCATTTTCTTGTCGAAAGGTAATGATCATGCTCTAACTTTAGCAACACACTTTTGGTCATTATTTTTACTAATTCAGGACTCAGCAATATTTTGCTGAAAGAACAATGAAGAGAGATGTGCATTGGTTTTTGGACTTTTGGAGGGAGGTGATTCGATAGGATATGGAGCAGTTAAAGTTTTCTGAGGACATTACTCTAGATGCAAAGGTTTGGAGAACGCATATTAGGGTAGAAGGGTAGTTGGATGGTGTACTTTAATTTGTTTTTGTTGTTCGTACTAGTAGTCGTTTTGCTATGCTTGTGGTTTCTTGTTCTTGGAGTTTTAATTTGTTGTTTTGGATAGATTAATGATAGTATTATTTGGTGGTAGTCTGGTTACGGTCTACTTATTGCTTCTTTTCTCATACTATTGTTGGACACGTACGTTGCACGTGAGTCCGGTAAGCAGTACCTATAGTATGTGTCATGCAAAAACTCCATTGTTATAAGTAGTATACATATTATGTCTAACAAACAATGCATATTTATCACGGTAAGGAAATATATGCTTTATTTATTAGACGGGGAGAACATATATGCATCACTTTTTTATTGAAGTTATATTTCGCTATAAATCTCAAAGTTGAGGGGTATATACTAAGAAAATGAATATACTTTTTCTTAATAATTGGGAGGAGGAAGTGTATAAAATTATTGTTTGTAGTATCCCACTTGAAAGAATAGTCAAAGTTTCAACAATAGCATGTATGTAGAACTTATCCTACCTCAGAGGTAAAGAGCGAAAGTTCATAACAAAAATTTTTAAAATAACTGTCCCTTCAAATTTTATACTATCGAATTTGAAATTGAAACTGCGAAATTCAAACTTCGGACTTGAAAATATCTGCTACCTCTAGAAGCCAACTTCAAACTTGGAACACTAGGGGTATGCCGGAATTAGTTATCCCACTCTCAAGAAGGGATAAGAAAAACACTACAATCCCGAGATAATTAATCCCGAAATTAGTTATCTTTATCCCTCCTACCGAACGGCAGGTATTTCTTTGCCAGCATCAAAAGTAGGATAATATACTAAGAATAAAATCAGGAATCTCATGTCGCTAAAAGGCAATCTGGTCATTCCCTAAACAGGACTCAACCAACTAATTCTTATTTAGTCTATCACTAAGGAGGTCACAGGTAAAGTTGTTGGTAACGCTGTTGTCAGGTGATCAGGAGGTCACGAATTCAAGTGTTCGAAACAGCCCCCGGAAGAAATGCAACGTAAAGCTGCGTACAGGTAGGACCCTTCCCCGGATCCTACGCATAGCGAGACCTTTAGTGCACTTTCTGTCACTAAGGAAGAAGTAGCTGCTGTTATGAATGACGTTAATGTGAACAAACCTCCAGGTTGTGATGAAATGGATACTATTGTGGGTGATTCTAAGAGTGGTATGATTTAAATCCATGTGATACCAACTTTAAAAAAATGTACATCCATGTTCAGTAATAGTATTTCACTGTTAGATCATATAATTTTTATTGTATGTATCTCACTCAAAATAAAAATTTTCGTGGTTATGGATAAAGATGGTAGGTAGTGATGGTTGAATGCGGGTGATAACAGTGTTTAATAGTGAAATGGAGTAGTGATGAAATTATATCTTTATAAAAATCATCCTTGAATTGATGTCATTTTAATGATACTGCAACTTTGTTTTAAATCTTAATTCTTAATCATTAATTCCGTATCAAACTCATTAATGTTGTAAATAAGTCACTAAATATAAACACCAAGAGTAATGATAAGTAAGAGAAGATGCTTAATTATTTTATTCTTACTTTCTCCGCCCTTACAATACATGCAAAATGCCTATTTATAGGCCAAGGAATTGATTAGCCAAAGTGGAGAAGAAAAGGTGAAATGACTAGAAGATAATTACTATGACTTGGTAATTATCTTCTACCTACGTGGCTAGTCGCATGTCACAACAATTAAGTTATTATAGAATTAAAAAGAAATTGAACTGAAATTTGAAACTAAAAAATAAAAGGCATAATTCATAAACATGACTCTAAACTTGACACCAAATTATAATATTGATGTTAAATTTGATAGTGCATAAGTTAACTATACAAAACCTAAACAAAAGACACTCTGATTTTGCAACTACACGCGTGTACCTCAGTTGCTCTGACGATTACTAATCCACTCATATGGTGCACCTAATAAAAAAAACACTTTATAAGTATCATCTTTAACTTTGTTAGTGCACAAATAGGCCCTTTAACAATACAAAAGCTGAACAAAAAAGCCCTTCAATTCCAATTTGAACGCGCGTTGTTTTGCATATACAACACGCGTTTTGCCACATAGGATCCGGGTGTTTATTTGTTCAGGTTTTGAATAGCTAAAGGTTCTATTTGTGCACTGTCAAAGTTTAAAGTCAATGTTATAATTTGATGTCAAGTTTAAGGTCATATTTATGCATTATGCTAAAAAATAAAATGAATATAATGACCGAGATTTGATTAAATTAAAATTCATGTGGTCTTCCATTTAATGGTCAAGATCCGACTAAGTTAAAATTCACGCCTTTATTAATTAAGTGCCCATTAATGATGCCTAATTTATAATTTGGGTTCTACCTAAAAATACTGCATATACCTACCTTAGTTGGAGATAAAATAATACTGGGTAAAAGCCAATAATTGTAGAATTATCTATATATCCATGACTAATCACGTCGACAACGTGCATGTCAGTACTCTGATGTAATTAAACTCTTATAAAAGCCTTTCTTTTTTTTCTTCCACATACATAAACTAGTTTCTTACTACAAATCACACCTTATTCTTAGGAATAGCAATTTTAAAAATATGCAAAAACAGAGTCATAGCCGTTTCAAGCCAGGGAAATCATGGTGCCTCATCATCGGTTTAATAATAGGAGGTGCCCTTTTCTTGTCCATGTTTCTCAAAACGTCAAACAATTGGATCCTGTGCAGCAACAACAACAATAATAAAGCTCTTGATGATCATGGCAAGAAGTGGAATAATCTACAGCAACTCCAGCTGGTGGATGCCATTTTACACTATGCAACATCGCGAGTGATACCTCAACAAAATATAGACGAGATCAGGATATCTTTTGATGTTCTGAAAAACCGAACTCCTTGTAATTTTCTTGTATTTGGTTTAGGCCATGATTCTCAAATGTGGGCATCATTTAATTCCCTTGGAAACACATTGTTCCTAGAGGAAGATCCGAAATGGGTGCAGACCATACTAAAAGATGCCCCTTTCCTTCATGTTGAAACCGTGAAATATCGGACAATGTTATCAGAGGCAGATGAGCTAGTGGAACATTACCGTAAAGAACCAGATTGTTCTGCCAAGAAATCATTTCTACGTGGCAACCATGGCTGTAAATTAGCATTGGATATGTTACCAGATGAAGTTTACCATAAGGAATGGGATGTGATTATGATAGATGCACCACGAGGCTATTTTGCAGAAGCACCAGGTAGAATGGCAGCTATTTATTCGGCAGCTGTTATGGCCAGAAATAGGCCGAAAGGTAAAGGCGTAACGCATGTGTTTTTACACGATGTGGATCGTAAGGTAGAAAAGATTTATGCTGAGCTCTTTTTGTGTAGGAAATATTTGGTCAAAGGGGTAGGAAGGATTTGGCATTTTGAGATTCCTCCACCATCTAATGTAGGAAACAATTTTTGCTAGAATATAATTATCAATTTTCTTAGCTTCTTCCCATTTCCAATGGTGTAATTTAAATCTTCCAATCTTCTTTATTTACAGCAACTCACTTATATTATCTAAATTATGCTGCTGCCCATCTTCTAAAGTTTTCTGATTTAAAAAACTATATATGTGATAGATAAAAGGAGTCTGAACCAGTGAATAATGTGGTCAAGGGAATTACAGGTGGCACGGTTCCCAATATGCTCAAAACCACAAATCCACAATTGTTAAATTTTGAATTACGGACAATACAATATTTCTGTGTTTCACATTAGTTGAACACTGGGGGTCGTTTGGTCAGAAAATAAGTTATCCCAGGATTATTAATGCTGGCATTAGTTATCCCACTCTGAAGGAGGGATAAAAAAAAACGCTACAACGCCGAGATAACTAATTCCGGGAAGAGTTATCCCATGCATTTTGTTCCAACTAAACATGGGATAAGCTCATCTTCCAAATTAATCCCGAAATTAGCTATTTTTATCCCTCCTACTGAATGACAGGTATTTCTTTCGCAGCATCAAAAGTAGGATAATATACTCAGAATAAAATCAGGAATCTCATGTCAATAAAAGGCAATCCCTAAACAGGACTCAACCAACTAATTCTTATTTAGTCTGTCACTAAGGAGGTCACAGGTAAAGTTGTTGATAACGTTGTTGTCATGTGATCAGGAGGTCATGAGTTCAAGTATTGGAAATAGCCTTTGGCAAAAATGCAACGTAAGGCTGCTTAAAATACACCCTTGTGGTGGGTCCCTTTCTCGGATCCAGCGCATAGCGGGAGTTTTAGTATACCGAACTGTCTTTTTCCCGTCACTAAAGAAGAAGTAGCTGTTGTTCTGATTGATGTTAATGTGAACAAACCTCCAGGTTGTAACGGAATGGATACTATTGAGGGTGATTCTGAGAGTGATATGACAAGACATCACAATTCTTTTCCCTACTTTTATTAATGACGTAACTTTCTTTATTTTAAAGGAGCCTGTTTTCCCATAAAAAATATTTTTCAACATTTTTAGCCAAACGAACATGAGAAAATAGATTCTAAACCTGTTTCAATAATGACGTGTTTGTATATAGACTCCTAATACTTAGACTCGACTACAACAAGTTTACACTAAACCAATAGATGCATGTCACATGTATGCATACAGACGTTTATAGCTGAACCATAGTTAATTAACATGCATTTTCACATTAGTAGACAATATACATATGATTTGGTGTAAAAACCCGTGGTGCCGGTGGTTGCATCCTTCTCAACTTTGCCAACAACATGAAGAATGAAAGAGATCAGAGGAAAAAAAATAACAACAACAACATACCCAGTGTATTCCCACATAGTGAGGTTTGGGGAGGATAGAGTGTACGCAGATCACACCACTACCTCTGAAGAAATAGAGAGGCTGTTTCTGATAGACCCCCGACTTAGGACAAATAACAGTATAGCAAATCACAAAACATAAATACGTATATACTAGTACAGTATGCAAAATAAACTAAAACCGGTATCCACAAGGTAATACAACAGCCACTAGATACTACTAAAAAACAACCTAATAATAACTACTAACTTTTGCTAATAAGGATTACATTAGCCTTGATTTCTATGCCTAAATAAAGCCAATGTATAATCTCCTTTGCCAACTTTGATGTCTAAATCTCTAATATATCAAACAACTCCAATTGTAAAACAACAAGCAAGCAACATAATCCTATGACTACCTCTGGTACTTTTTCTTTGTTCCCTTAAAATTGGAGTTGCGTTGAACTACTTAATCTGCGTGCTAGATTAACCATTACAGGTGAGTAATCAATTCCTATTCACAAACTACATCTACCACGTTGGTTTTGGTAGTAGATAGATATCCAAGGAGACTATGCTTCTTCGGTGGAACTTGATAGAGGTGGAGAAAGTATTTGAGCTCTACATCCCCAAGGAAGAATAGTTGTTCTTCCACTGGAGGTACGTTCCCCTTTGATCCGCTTGCTTTGTGATGTGAGACGACTTACTAAGACTTCTAATGCTTCTTTCATCCATCCATTTTGGCATAGTTTTCTTGCTTCGCCCACATTCATCTGCACATTGGAAAGTTCTTGTCAGCTAAGACGAAGATCAATGTGTCACCTTTACTAATAAGGCCAGTATATAGATCGATGTGCATTTTGAAAACAATAGATTATTATTGCGTACCCAAGTTCTTTCGCGACTCTCTTTCTCAGGCCAGTAGTCGAGTTCTTCTTTTACAAATAGAGGAAACATGTGCCCTTCATAGGCCGTGTCACCAGCGTTGTTCTCAAAGTACCATGTTCCTAGTTTGCACTGCAAAAGTAATCCAAAACAAAAAGAGTGAAACTAGTAACGTCGTACTTCAGCTTCCTCAATTGTCTCACGCTGTGCTGCATCTTCGATTGTTACATCTTTTTCCCAACCTCCCTGCCATGACAAGAGATATCTGTCACGACCCGAACCGGGGCCCTGGCCGTGACGAGCATTCCCGAACCCGAAGGCCTGGAACGCCCTCTGTCCATCTGGTAATCATGCACATAATTCATATGATCAAAGTAATACGGAATAGACACAATAATACGGAAACATGGTCAACAATTTAAAACAATTAAAGGCCTGAAAACGTGCCCACCAATATTTAATAAACATCTGCAACAGTCTGCAAAATCTCTACTGACATACTATCTGAATAACTGGGACAAGGCCCCCAGCAGACCAAAAGCCATACTGAAATAAATACCTAAATGACTAGGCCTTCCGAAGCAAAGAAGGCTCACCAACTGAACTCTGAGACAGCCCTGTCTGTAGACTCTACTGAGAATCTGGACCCCTAGACTGCGCCTCAGTACCTGGGAGGAAGGGGGGG
>NC_061122.1:3514251-3515442 GCF_002878395.1 Capsicum annuum | reverse complement strand
ATTTTAATTAGTACAGTGTAATAAGATCCTCCAAAAGTTCGAATATGTCTCAGCAATTTCGTGTATAGTTTAGGGTGAAAACAGAGCATTTACTCTAACATATAATTATATGTTTAAATTAATAAAACTTATAAATCTACCTAAAAATGCATTTGAATTGTCCAATGTCTACTTTTGACTTTTGAAAGTGAAATGGACTAAACTCTGCATTATTAAATTTATAATAATTCATTATCTATATGTTAAAATGATTGATTTATATGGGGATGCAATAATTACTTCAAGCAATACATGAAGATTTTCTTTTATATATCTAATCCTTCGTATAAATAATCATTAAAAAAAATAATTTAAATGTCCTTGTTATATGCAATGAGATATCTTCGGTTCGAATGGGAGATACAAAATCGCTTTTAATAGGTAGTGTTTTATTTCAAAATAAAAATATTCTTTATAAATGCAGATTAATTAAGCTCTACTCAAATATCGAATCATTTAATAGGTAGTATTTTACTTTCAAAATAGAACTTTCCTTTATAAATACAGATTAATTGAACTCTACTCAAATATCGAATTATTTAATAAATAGTATTTTACTTTCAAAATGAAACTTTCCTTTATAAATGCAGATTAATTAAAATCTACTCAAACATCGAATCGAATATCATATAAAGAGCAAAAAAAATTATATATATATATATATATATATATATATATATATATATATATATCAATGTTCACGTTATAGCTAGAGCCTTAATAGAGGTCATTGTTATGATGTCACATTAATATGTCTGTATATATTAAATTTGAAATTTTGAATGTACCAAAAACAATTATATTAAATTAGAGTGGGTCATTTTTGGGGCCCTAGAATTATTATTTTAGGTGAGAAAATAATGATATTGGGGTTCTAGGAAAGAAAGGTTATGTATTTTTTAATGGACACTCTCTTTCATGAAATTCTGAAAATTTATTTCTGAAGTTATTTAATTCTCAATCATGACAGATTTTTCATTTACTTTGACTAACTTTTTATTTTATTCATTTCAAACAAGAATGAAAAGGGTTTGGAGCTGGAGTTAATGCTTTCTTTTGTATTTTCTATTTGTAGTGACGGAATGAGAATTTTTATTAATGGGGTTTAGAAGTATATATATATATATATATATATATATATATATATATATA
>NC_061122.1:3490137-3514151 GCF_002878395.1 Capsicum annuum | reverse complement strand
GTAAAAATAGTATAAAAAAATATAATTTTTCGTCGAAGGGGGTTCGGATGAACCTCTGAAACAAAGGCGGCTCCGCCACTGTCTATTCAATGTTCAGTATTCGCATTGGGATTTTTGATGAGGGTACGACTGAAATGATCTCGATAAAAAGGGAAGCGCATCGTATCAGAATTTTTTTTCATACACAGAGTCAAACTTGAGACATTTAATTAAGGGCGAAAAAATCCTATTGGTCTTACAACAATCTTTGATAAAGTTTTTTGCTTATTTCTCAAAGATCGATTTTTTAATCTTATTTAGAACAAAATATGTATTGTTAACCTAAAATGAATTATCAATATATAAATTTATCACAAATAAAATGTTTCACAAATCTATGTAAAAAGGACAATTCAGTACTCTAATAAACGAGTTCTTACTATGCCTGGAATTCAAAGAAGTATCGGACCATAGGGAGTCTCTAAATATCAGTCACACAGTCAAGGTGCCTATGCAAGTTCTCCACCCCTAAATTTTTTAAGAGAAAAAGCTTAAATATGTCATTTGAACTATTAAAAATAGTGTATTTATGTTATTCGTTATAATTTTGGCTCATTTTTGCCATCGTCCTTAAATGTTTGGCTTATCCATGTCATTACCGTTACAAAAAGGTTCATTCATGTCATTATCTTTTAATAGTGGTTTTGCAAAACCATTTTGTCACGTGATCTCTTATTAGAAATCCACGACACCAAATGGTTTTGCGAAATCACCGTTAAAAAAAATGGCACGAATGATCTTGTCTGTAATGACAATGACATAGATGATCCAAACTTTTAAGGATGATAGGCATAAATGAGCCAAAATTACGAGAAACAGGTATTTTTGAAAGTTAAATGGCATATTAGAATTTTTTTTTCAATTTTTAAATACGTTCCATATGGGAATTATTCCATTTTTAAATTAAATGAAAATTTAATATTTTTTGTCGCCAAGCCAATATACAGATTACAGTTGTGGTCAAAATAATGAACTTAGAAAATATTTTTCAAACAATTTGAATATTAAAATACAACAAAATTTTGTATTATTATGTAGACTCTTCTAATTACGTATCTAATTATTATACTTAAATGATTGAGATGGAAATTCAACTTGTTCATTGGAATAATAATTTGAAAGTGGAAAATACTTTTGGTTATGGCACGTAATGTTTTCTTTTTGGAAGAATGAGGTCTTTATCAATTACAATTAATTTTGGAAAAAAAATTAGAAGATAATTAAGAAAAAAATAATTTAATAAAGTAAACATAACTATAGTCCAAAATCTTAATTAAACAATATGGTGTAGCCGTTGGCTGCTTGTTTAGTCTAATCAGAGACAGTAAACTGCAATTATTGGAGTATAATCTTAGAGGTCGTTTGGTTGTTAGTTAGAGTTACGTAAATATTAGTAATGCAGAAACGTAATTATATAATTCTCACATAATTCATACATACGATATTAGTAATGCGGAGACGTAATTAACTAATTCTCACATAATTCATGCATGCGATATTAGTAATGCAGAGACGTAGTTATATAATTCTCACATAGTTCATACATGCGATATTAGTAATGCAGAGACGTAGTTATATAATTCTCACATAGTTTATACATGCAATATTAGTACAGAGACGTAGTTATATAATTCTCACATAGTTCATATATGTATTAATTATGTGAGATAAGATTTTAAACTGATAACGGAACATGGTATTATTACACATGGTATTTTTCGCAAAGCATTTTCACCTATTTCTACAATAGTTGCCATGTAGTCCGATGTTGATTGGGCTGGTTGCCCATATAGTCGGCGTTCCACTACTGGATTTGTTGTATTTTTGGGTGATAATCTTATCACTTGGCGTGCAAAGAAGCAACCAACTGTCTCTAGATCCTCTACTGAAGCAGAGTACATACAGGGCGATTGCTGAAACTACTTGGATTCGGCATGTTCTTTCTGAGTGTGGTGTATTTCTTTGGGAATCGATTCGTGTGATGTGTGATAATGTTAGCTCTACGTATATGACTCGTAATTCGGTGTTTCATGATTGCTCTAAACATATTGATATAGATTTTCGTTGCGTTCGTGATAAAGTTGCTCAAGGAGATCTTGTTGTTCAATTTATGCACACTCGCTTACAATTTGCTGATATTTTCGCAAAAGAATTATCCTCATCTTAATTTTGTTTTTTACAAGACAATTTGTCTGTTATTTCTGTCTGTTCAGTCTGAGGGGACATATTAGGACTCTTATTTATTTGTATCTATCTCTTGTACAAGTTGTCGTTATCGGTAAAGGATAATGCACTTATCTCTTTACATATTTTCCATTATAGACAGACACAGGCAAGGCTCTACAATATGTGGAGCTATTTACAATATATTTCTCATTGTATTGGTGAGTTAAGTTTTATACGTAGCAACTAAAATGTTATCAAATATAATACTACTTATATTGGTTTTAGAGATAGCATTAAAAAAAAAAAACAAAAAAATAAAAAAAAAAAAAACACCTAAAATATCACCTTTTTTGCTAATTAATTATCTAAATTATCATGTATTTGTCGTGTTTACTTAAATTATCACTACTATTTATCAGGACGTCTCGAAATTAATGAGTCAGCTGCCAAGAGAACAAAATTTTATTAGCAAATTGGGTGTCACACACCTTTTAATGATTATATTCAAACACTTGTTCTAATAAACTTCAAAAATGTAGTTGATAATAGTTTGGAAGAAAATATAAACACCTAACATTTCAGATATGACACACCTAACCTTTTTAGCTGACGTAGCACCTTTAACATAGGCTCTATTTTATGTAATAAAAATGTCACATCAGCACAAAAGGATGACAAAAATACGCTAAAATTGAGTTCAGACGGGTAATAGTACCCTGTGAAGTTGGAGTGTGTCGTAGCATCTTTGGCCATAGTTCGGGGGTATTGGATGCTTTATCTCTTTCTTTTCTCTACATATAAGAGTGTATATCCAATGTGTGTCACTGGTTTAATCAATCTTTACAATTACATCTCTGGCAATTACTGGTGTATATCTATGGACAATTATCCATCCCGTTGGCAATTCATCGCGCTCCTTTCATTGAGAGTTCAGCTTCTACGCCCTCCTTTCTTCGACAGGTCAACTTGTACGCGCTTGATTTCATCTTTCAACTCTTGTAAAGCAGCATTGCTAGATCGATCTTTGCTCGAGGTCTTGTTATCGGTTAATAGATCAACTAGATGCTTCAAGCACAAGATGTATTCAGCTTTTACTCCAGGAGCATCAGATAGTGACTTCTCAGTTACAAACTGCAAAAGCAACAGAGAATAAACATCACAATAGAGAATACACATCATACTAAATTTCGTCCATTAATCGTCCAAAGTCCTGAGCCGGGGGTCTGTCGGAAACAGCCTCTCTACTTCATTTGAGGTAGTGATATGGACTGCGTACACTTACCCTCCCCAGACCCCACTTGGTGGGAATATACTCGGTATGTTGTTGTTGTTGAATCGTTGAAATACTTGATTACGGTTCAAATAGTTGTACATTAGTTAATCAGAAAACGCGCAGGTTTCTTACCGATGTCTTATTTAGATGTAGGGTGTGTCTGGTATGGAGGGAAGCTTTTTCCATGGAAAATATTTTCCAAGAAAATTATCTAAAAACATTCGACATAATAGTCGGCGCTCAATGGAGACTTCAACTTGCGCCAAAGAAAATATATCCAAAGTACTCTAAGCTATCATGTGGTGCAAGAACAAAGAAGAACAGGTAATAACAATTCGAGCCACAAGATCATGATAACAAAGTAGAACACAGATCATTAATGATTAAACTACCAGGAAACCTTAAAAAGCACTTGTAGTGCTAAATAAAATTGCAAACTCGCTGACCAATATCAAACGAAACTTCACATACCTCCTTGTATGCAGAAATGCATCCACGAAGAGCGTTCTCAGCCTCAGAGCTATAACGGTCCTGTTTCAGTAGAAGGTGCAGTTAAATAACAGTTTCATCATGTTTTAACTTTGAAATATCCCGGAGAAAACAGATGAGATTGTCAATTAAAGAAAACACGATATAACCTAACCTTTGAATCTTCAAGCTCCAGCTTTTTCATCTCCAGCAATGAAAGAGCATCAAACGATTGCAACTGCAGGCAAATCAACAATAAAGCTAATTTAAACGTTAGGAGTTTAAGCTATGTTGCTTGATCTTCAAAAATGTCAATGGGTGCGTGTTGGGTTCGCCAAAACTAATGTATTTTTGGAGAATCTGACACGGGTGCTGCATCGAAATTGAAGAGATCGCGCAACTTAAGAGTTTAAGAAAAATATTACTAATAAAGGGCGCTAGTGATCAGTCAGTTAAGCTACAGTACAAAGGCAGAAAGATGAACATTCTCCCACTTTAGGAATTCTATGTATGCACAACAAGTTGCTCAAAAGAAACACAAAACATCAATTCTGTGTTACGATTCCATGGTAGAGTAATGTCGTCTAAGAGGTCGGCTGGACCTCAAGAGTGAGAATATTTAATTGAAATCCACTATATATAGCAGGAAAATCCAAGTAAAACTATTCAGTTGAGCCCTCTAGAATTCAGAATCCAATTAGACAGCGCTTCTAAAGCTTCTTAATTTAACGATTATACAAGGAAGAATTGACTGCTCTTTTTTCGTACACTTCGTTGTTTCCTTTTCTTTCTTGCTTTCCTGCATCGGTTACATTTCTTTTGAGCCGAGGTTCTATCCAGAACAACCTCTCTACCCCGTAAAACTAGAGGTAAAAGTCTGCGTATGTCCTACTCTCCGTGGATGGGGAGACCCCACTTGTGTGATTAGACTAGGTATGATGTTGTATAAACCGTAGACTTTCAAGGTAGTAGGAAATGTAAGAAATCAGAAGAATTTTGAGAGAATTGGAAGACATAATTTGCTAAAACCTGCTTACTACAAGACGGGACCCAGCAAGACCGGCTTCTTTGGCCGCTAAGTTTAAACTATAGCTGTATGTTACTGTATCCAAATACAGGAGTATCATATATTTATATGCCTATACTTCACAAAAAGAAAAGCAAAAAAGGATCTAACAGTTTTAACATCTTAAACAAATATCGGTTGGATCGAGGAAATAACAGAAGTTAGCAGAGGATAACATTTAACTGGCTTTTTCATTTCATAAACAATCAATAATGGGAACTGACCAGGATAATCAGTGCCGATTGCCTGCTCCTTACTGTTGTCATAGATTCTCCATAAGGCTGTTTACTTCCTTTCTCTTTCACGGAAGGCACCAGGTTTTTCCGAGCCACACTACAATCACCAATTATGAAAAGAAATCGACTGAGGAAAGTTGTCATGGTCACCAATATTGATAATGCACAAGCTTGTGCGACCAGCTTACAAAGTGAAGTTTATAGTGTCTCCGAGATAGGGTGAGGTATAGCTTAGGAAATAAGCATATATATCACGCTCATCAGGCGGAGATATGTTATCCTGAGTGAAACGACAGACTCAGAAAGAAATCTTAATTCCTTGTTCACCTCTAAACTGCATAAAGCAAAGCAATTCCTTTGACACAGAAAAACACTTAAAGCTCCTTGCTACCAATTACACATTAACTAAGAAGATTGGTTACGTATAGTTTGAGCAGTTTCTCCTAAGTTCAGATGAGTCAAAAGTACCATAATTGATTAACCTACACAAGCTAAATAGTCCCAGAAGAAAATGAGAAATAATATAAGAGTTCATTCAGTACTGATACACGGAACTACTTTTACTTGTTAGACTTGAGGTTCAAAGAGAAACACTGAGAACGGACAAATTTCAAACCTCATCTAGTAATTGAACAAACAGATGAACCAGGATATATGGAGAAGGAGCAGAAAGTGTATTGAAGGAAGATGTAGAGCATATACTTTACGGAAGCATGCCATCAATGATTATCGGCGCTGAGTTGATCAGCATACAGTGGCCAACTCCAGCCAATGTTACTAACATGACATTCAGCTACACTTCAAAAGGGAATAAAGAAGATGCAGTGCACGGGATGGCGCCCTCTTGACACTTTTGTGTGTAGTCCAGATAAAACTACAGGATAGCCTTCGAATGAGTAGAATATGCTTTTGCTAATAGGAACTAGTCTTTAGTGCCGATAAATTTTTAGATAATTGTGCCTCTTCGCAGAGAACCATATTTTAATGTAGATTCTCTACTTTTATATATAACTTGTATACCTACAAATCTATTATTATCTTATCAAAAGTATATATAGTGGTCATGCAGCTTCACCTGTATAAGGTTGCTCAAATTTTCGGTTCCAAATCTAGATAAAGAAGGATTGCAGTAAATTGATGGTAATGTAAAGCTAGTCAATTTTGCAGGGGATTTAAGTGTGGTGTGATCGTATGATGCACTCAATGGAACAAATATTCCTCCACTTCTATTCAATTTAAGCAAACAATGTGGAGCATCTCAAAAAGAAAAAAAAAGGAAATCGCTGGGGATTCTAACGAATTAAATCAAAAGATATTTCAAACTGAACTTTGACAAAAACAGATATACCTTTAACTATTACGAAATGATATTAGGCGACAATTGTAAGATGAAAACATAAAAGAAAACCTAAGCTGAGACTAACAAATACCTTATTGACTTGCTTAAAAGATCTTTTGCCATATCAAGCTCAGCCCTTACTTGATTAGCAGCAGTCTTCTTGAGCTTATTGGGGTCGAGCATTTTAACTCTAGCAAGATGTAGCAAATTTGCAGCAATCTATTAACGAAGAAAGAAATAAGGGAAATTACATAGAATTCATACTAGTAAAATCAACAGTTAGCATAATCATCTTGAATTGCTTGTATGATGTTGAGGATTTAGAGAGGAAAACCTGAATGTGGTTCTCAGGTAGTAAAGCTCTTCGGGCATCAAGACACCTGCTCCAGAAATTATATCACGTCATGCTTGATCAGAATTTTAAAAGCATCCACCTTATTCAGTAATTAATTAGATTATATGATTCACCTCTCTAAAAGCTCTTGAGCTTCTTTCAAGTTTCCTAGGGACTGAAGAGTCAGCGCCAGACGTTCAGCTGCAATTACAGTCTCTAAAGACTTCCAACCCTGAAAGATATGAGTAACATATGAGAAAAAAGATTATGGATATAGAGCAACAAGGTCTGGGAATACAGAATCATTTCAGAAGAAAAAAAAGGGCAAAAATTATGCATCCGAGTTCCATAATTTTGGTCCAACTTTGAACACTAGAGGCTTTAAACGGAAAGAGACGCAAAAAGAATCAGAATACTGGAATCCTATCATTTCAGTTCTATATGATCAGCATATGCATCTTCAGACATGAAAACTTGGGGGAAGGATTGGCATGAGTAAAATTTGACGTCACAGTTTTACCCTTGTGAGTAATTAGATCTGAATATCTTTCTCGGCCTTTTCGCTAAGATCACGAGTAAATAAATCTGAAAGCATTAGGATATATTTGCATTCTGATCAATTTATCAGCTTAAGCAACTTTGACATTTTGCTGAAAACTGAAAATTAGTGTTCACTTGTGCTTTTCCCTGGAGACACTAACAAAAGCTATTGCAACAAGACTAAACACCATACTACTGTCATCCACATAACAAAGAATCCCCACCGCTCCAGTTATCATAATTTGAATTGAATTTTGGAAACTCAATAGAAATGTTCTCACTTTGCCTGTTAGTTTAGTCACAAAATTAAGTTGAGTGTTTAGACTGCTACACAATCATACTAAAGTGTAACTTATAGTCAGACGTTGCGGAAAGCAACAAACAGAAAACTTTGGATGGTTTGTCTTTTCTCTCTATCCTTTATTGCTGATTGAACAGTTTAGATAGAGAAGTAGAGATAGGTCTTGTTTCCCCACTGAAACAGAAGAAAATCAAGTTTTAACTTGGAAGAGCTAATGCTGATTAGAGGGTTAGTGGGTAGGAGTGTGTCCTTACTAATAGGGAGGAGTGCCTTGTTTGTAGTTTTGCCTATAGTTACAATGTTATGCATGTGTCTTAAAGTTTCTTGTTCGTGGGTTTTTGGTGATGTTTGTGATTTCGGATAGATAGTTTATAGTATTACTCTATGGGTGGCTTATTTCTTTTATTATCTAGTGGTGTGTTATCCCATTTTGTTGTTTGTTTTTATGATTTTTGTTTGTTATACTGTTATTTGTCTTGAGCCGGGGGTCTATCGAAAACAACCTCTCTACTTTATTTGAGGTAGTAGTGGACTGCGTCCACTTTACTCTCCCCAGACCCCTCTTTGTTGGAAAACACTGGGTATGTTATTGTTGTTGTGGTGTTAAAATTTTAGCACCTATGAAAACAAAGTTGAATCCGTGATATGCATTTTAAACTACCAATTAAACAATGAAGATGTCAGCACTCCAAAAATGGGTAATACGAACTGCAGAACTGGAGTATAACTTCAGATGAGCATTTCTGAAACAGATTGGAGTAATGAAAGATTCTGGGAAGAAAAGAGATGCTAGTATACCTTTGCTAATTCCATAATATGCAGGATCTTTCTCAGCACATTCTCAGCCTCTTCGATCCGGTCAGATTTAATATATATCTATAAGGAAAGTAGATAGCAAGCCAACTTTACTAAGTAATTCAGCATTTTGTGACAGACAAAAGCAGACAGATCTGTTACAATTACACATCTTGAGTTGAGCAACAGCTCAATACTTTCGGAATACTAAGATGTGGTATAAGATGAGTAATGGATGAAAAAGAGATAATCGACAGCCACCTTAAAAGAAAAATAAAACAAAACAGGAAGCCCAGTTATAACAACCCAAGTCATTTGCAATGCCTTTCCCCCCTAATGTAGAGAATGACAACTTTAATTTCAAGAAACTTCCTAAGTGTACACGTAACATTCTTTCTACCTCGATCTGTTAAGATGCAAGTTGTTGAATTACTAACAAAATACAGGAAGAATATTTCATGGTTCAGATGACATTCCTTATATGATCAACAGTTATTCATATTGTGGAGCTAGTCGAAACAAGAGCTACTACCGAAGTATTGAAACTGTAACAGGCTAACAAATCAGTTATCTATGCAAGAAGTTGGAATGTACCTTGGCCAAGTTTTGATAGAGTTACTTGCATTATTAAGAAAAAAAAGGAAAAATATCTAGCTTGCGCACCAGGTCAATTTGCTCTTCTACGATTGAATAACTCTTTTTTTAGAATAATATCAAGCGTAGCTGTTAGGAGGACATATTCAGATGCAACATTTAATCGATCTTCTGTAGCGTCCTTTACTTGACCATCACAAAAGTAAGTTTTAAGTCTCAGTCACATGCAATTGACAAAAAAGTAGTGTTCTGTCCCTCCATATGGGACTACTGTAAGCTAGATCAACTGTAACCAGCGAGAGTAACCTCAATGGTTTTCACTGTATGCACAAGCAATATTAGCATAACCTTGGTGTAAATGCAAAAAAGAACAGAAGCACAACCTCAGCTAGATGTCGCATCCGCTTGGTGCACATCATTGATTCACCTTGACCTCCATCCTACAATGGTAAACAAATTTGTAACAACAGAAACAAAGATCATGCTATTATAGAAAGCCCACAATGAGCAAGTGTAACAAATTTGGAGACCTCCAAAATCCGAATGGAATCGCGAATCAGAGCCTCTGAATCCTTGTATTTCCCCTGAAGATACAGCACCTGAAGTGGAGTGGGATTCTCTTGTCAGTCAAAATAAGAAAAGACTGCCCATCAGCAGAAGTGGTTTCAATTTTTAGGAGAACCGCTAGAAATTATATGCACCATATTATCAAAATTTACTTCTGTCTACATTTTTAATTTAGCCATAAGCATATAAATGTAGATAATAACTACAGAATGACTAGGGTGACAGAAAAGGAAAGGCTATCTAAAAAGGATTAAGTGAAAGAGGAAACATAAAACACATACACAGGAAAAGAACCAGCCATCTAATGTAAAATGCACAAGCCAAAAGTTTTAGGTTCATATTAGATTTTAACTAGAATAAGAACTTAAAGATAAAACAAAACTTTAACTACTGAAATGTATATAGTTGTAGGAGAAGAAAAGGATCGACTAGAGATCTAGCATAAGAGGCAGAAGCTGTGAAGGAGATCTCTTGCTTCAAAGTTCGACATGTCAGCTTCGCTAAGGGCATTCATTTGGTAGCCGCTTTTTCCTCCCCGTTTCTTGTGTTTTCGTTTTAAATAAAGATATCTTTATTTTCTTGATCTTACATCGAAAAATATAGAACTCATTATTCAAGCCATTTGGGAAATAAACCCAAATCCTAACACAGATAGCGAGAGAGATAGTCAAGTAATCGAGTACATGAACAAGATTGTTTCTCTCTCTGGTTAAATGTTTATTAGAGGGAAGCTCTATATCTGGTATTCCAATTGTTTACTCGAAGTTGTAACATTGCCCTATTCTCCATCATTTTGGTGGAATCCTCCACTTTAGACTGGTTATAAGCTGTTTGTAACCAATGAAAAAGCATTGGCCTGTTGTGTCCCGAACTCAGGGTGTAATGGGAAGTATACTTCTACTTCGACCATCAGAATTTTATAAAATGAAATGGAGCAGAAATTGTGGCATTACTGTTCCCAGATGATACATGGTGTCAGCATAGTCTGGATGAGCCTCCCCTAAGACACGCCTCTTTATCTACATGGTAAAATGGTGAAAGAGCTATAGTTAGAAACTGTAATAGCAACAACTGAAGTAAATACATTGCAAGTCCTGGTAATAATAACATACCTTTAAAGCACGCTGTCGTGTTTATAATATGGATGAAAAAGAAAAGAAAACAATATCAGAAATGGATACAAAAGGGCACTTGAAAATTTTGAGAAAGGAAAGCCAATTGTTAAATAAAGTTAAAGCCAATTGTTAAATAAAGTTATAATTTAGATTTAAACCGACTATCGATCCTCAGAATATCAAGAAACAGACCGACGAAGGCAAAATTTTATCACTCCAATCATCAAAAAAAAAAAAAAAAAAAAAATATCCTGTTCAGTACCAAGTCATATCCACTAAATTGAAAAGGAAGGTTCAATCATATGCGTACATACTCGTGCAATTCTCAATAAACCTTTCTCTTATGTTGATTATGAAGAACCAAAGAGGTCCATTTCAAAAACAAAAATAAAGAACCAAAGAGGTAATCAATGGCCCCAACATGTTCCCTTCATAGTGCAATCCAAATTTTCAACTTTTAACTTGATATTTGTGCCACGTCAAACAAAACATGTAATGCAACACAGGTATGCCCAACTTAAGCATAGTTTGATAAGGTTAATTAATTTAAACTATTTTCAACTTCGATGAAACTTACGCTCCATGTTAAAGTTAGCGTCAGAAGCATTTAACTTATAGTAGGACTGTTTCCAGTGCTAATACGTAAGTTTAAAGTCATAGAATATATTACGTGCAGAGAATATGACGGCTAGAAGACGGTATAGCAAAGAAAATCCATACACACCAATTTGACCCAAGAAAGAAAAGGTACAAATTAAAATGACGGAATACTTGGATCCAATTCATGTCCTTCAATAAATAATACAACAAATGTTTAAGATGAAAACACTACGATATGGTGTCAGCCAAGCACATAAAATCAAGAACTTCTAAGCAAACCCATCCAGTGGCTATGGATAATAAACCACAAGGAGATATTAACCAGCTTAAGAAATAATACAATGATGTCATGAACATTTCAGTTATGTCATAAAATTTTATGAATGAGAATGGCAAAAGAAAATTGTCTGGAAATGTTTGCCCACTTACCTCATAGACACCACGAGCTTGTTCCAGTTTTCTTTGCATAAGATAAAATTGGCCTAGATTGTGAAGGGCTGCTGCAACTCTACGACACAAAAGCAAGCATGTAAGGAGAAGTGATAATCAACTTTCAAGTAAGTAATTACTAATCAAAGATGCAGATAGACGGACAAACGAAGTAACTATAACTCTAATATAAAACTGTAGCCTTGGAAATTAACTATGATATAACCTCAAACACAATGAAAAGAGATGCCATAGACCAATAAACTCGGAATCGATTTGGACTTAACTAAGAAGACAACACAATGAAGGTATAGGATCCATATAGATGATGTCAACTAATTGGAATTTTAATTAAACAAGTGTCTACGGTCACGGGTTCACGCCTTGGAAACAGCCTCTGGCAAAAATGCAAGGTAAGGCTGCGTACGATACACCCTTATGGTGGGGCCCTTCCCCAAACACCGCGCATAGCGGTAGCTTTAGTGCACCGGGCTGCCCTTTTTAAGTGTCTACGCGGATAAAAATGAAATATCAAGAACTCCTTATTTGTCCAAAAAGACCAAAAAAATGTATTGGAATGAGATGTACTTTAATAGAGCAAAACTGACAAAAAAAAATTCATATAACTGACCCAACAACCTCAGGATTGAGGCTTAGTTCATTCATTGAATATAAAAGAACTGGAGACTAGCGTGCAGCTATTCTTTCTCATATAAAACCATGCAAGTTGTCAGATCTGCTAATAGATGACCTGTTTGCAAATGTTGACAATTCACCACGTTTCTTCTGTTGTTTATCAATGACTCAACCTTCAGTGTCGAGCTTCAACACGGCAGACCTCACTTTGTGCAGTATAAGAGTAGTAAAAGTTCATATATAAACGGATATACTACTCAAAATTTGACACCGTAAAAGGGAAAGGTATTAATTAAGGACCAACAAGAAATTATGTACTAAAATAGCACACGTATGAGTGCCCCCCAACTAGGCGTCTCTACACTAGTAATATATAGTAAACATTGGTTCTGTTCTATTAAAAGTCATTTCAATACTTACCGTACGTCTTCTTGTCCGAATGATTCCTCGAGTATAATGATTGCTTCTAAGTACATAGGCTCTGCTTTATCAAATGCCTTTTTGACTCTGTACAGCTCAGCCTGTCACAAAAAACATAGCCAATAAACTTTCTAGATAGACTTATCATTCCAGCAGAAAAACGAGCTCCATGCAATTACGTGTTCACTCCATTCTGTTTCCTGTGGCATATTTCTAATTAAGACAACTTTAAGTATAGGACATTTTGATTATGAACACTACATTGCTGTTGGACACATCTTAAGATTCAACCTTCTCCAAGTACTACAATATCAAAAATGGAGTCTTAATAAGAAATGAGAATCAGCACGTCTCCAACAACAACATACCCAAGTGTAATCCCACAAGTGGCGAATCAGCCCATCTCCAAGAACAAAATTTTGTAAAGTGTGTGCATCATTCATCGACTTCCTTGGCATGTACGAAATTAAACGATCACACCCAAATAACTAACGTGCAAAATGCACCTTGAAGAATATTATTTCCAAATTGCAATACTTGGTGATTTAAAAATACTTGAACGCAATGCATTAGAAATAATTTTGAAAAATAATGTCAAAGGTGTAAGATTTATTCTAATAAAGTAAACAATTTTATTATTAGCCTGAAGAAGATTATATTGAGAGCCTGAAGGTCAACGGCATCTAATAGTGTACCTACCAGATTGTTGTATGCAGATGCAACATGTGGATCCCTATCTCCGAAACCTTCTTTAGCTTCTCGCAAAGCAGACAGGAACAGTTTTTCAGCTTCCTCAAGTTTTCCCTAGTTGAATAGAAATACTACTGCAAGTTCAGACAGTATGAAACCAAATTGAATTGCAAAGATAAATACAAAAGTATCAGTAATAACATAGGAAGCTTGCATGCCTGTAAAAACAAATCCCTTCCACTGTCTGTAAAAACTCTCCATTTGGATGTGTGTATATTAGATACTATGGACCCATCCTCAATTTTGCGCAAGCCACTGATTTCAACATCAACTCCATCAATTCCAGTAGTTGCTGGAGTAGAAAGCTCTTCTGCCAAGGCAGGACTAGCATTTACTCCAAGGATTACAGCTGCAACAGGACAATACAGTTAATGTTTTATCAAAGTAGGTCTGATGGCAATTTACATCGTACGTGGCTTCAATAATGGCATCTCCAGTAAAAATCAAGGTCTTGATTCATGAACCTATATAACCCCTATCCTTAGTTTAATTTGCGCATGGAGTGATCTTAGTACAATTTGTGCTCAGATCATAGATGATTTTTTTCTACAGAAAATTAACATCTAATAGAACAACGGCTGTTTTCTTCACAGCAGGAAGATAAAAGAGAAGTAGTACTATAAGAGTGGAGACAAAACCAGATACATTGTCGTGATAGCAGAACATAAATGACTCTATCTTAAGAAAATCATCATGTTCGCTTTAACTTCATTTTACGACAGAATATATTTCTCCGGGAGTCAAAAAAATTACAAATAAAAAACGGATCTTTCCTGCATGTTGAAATTTACAGTTTATCGTGTTCGATTGAAGAAACATATAAGCTCTAAAGGACTACACCGAAATATTGCCTCTGCTACATAGTTTGATAACAGGTGGAGGTTCTTACTAAAAGAATTCTGTATTGGATATAGCTGACAATTGATGTTCAAAAAATATTAATATGCTATGAGCTAAAATACAAGCATACGACATCAACAAACAAATGGATTACCCCATAAGAGTAGTGAATACCAGCTGGTCCAAACAGAAAAATCCATTGAGATGAGTCTGAAAAGTACCCTCCAGAACCAAGCTCACTGGAAAATCGACATTTTCCTGCCAAAGAAGTAGAAGTGTGGCTGATGAACAAAATGCTGGAAATACGAAATAGCACATAGCATTGTTAGATACTATAGCTCAAAAAGCTGCATACTTAGCCGAGCGCAAACCTTGATCATTTAACACAATTTACTACTCTCTCTGTTCCAATTTTTTTGTCATACTTTTTTTTTAGTCTGTTCCAAAAGAATGCCTCTTCTCTTTTTTCGGCAACTTTATAATTTTAACTTTCTATGTGCCATGACGTTTTAGTACATTCCACATATCGTTAAATTTAAGACCACAAGATTTAAAAGTCTTCTACTTTCTTAAACTCCGTGTCAAGTCAAAAAAAGACACACAAATTGAAACGGAGGGAGTATATGAAAAAAAAAAAAATTATTCATGAAAAGAAAGTAGGTTCTTTATGCTCCCTTTGTTCACTTTTACTTGTCATATTCCGCTTCACGATGGTCAATCGGCTAATTTTTGGAGCTAAATTGAATAAGATTAGTTTAACATTTTAAATTTAGATATTTGAAAACTATATAAACAAACTATAAGTTGCAGTCTTTCTCATATTAATACAATGAAAAAACATATCTTAAAATGTTGGACAAAGTTCATACAGTTTGACTCTCGATAAACGAAATGTGACAAGCAAAAGTGAAGAGAGTGAGTAAAAATGTCAACTAATGAACAAAATGATGGAAATACAAAGTAGCACATAGCATCATTAAACAATGCAGCTCAAATAGCTGCAAAATTAACCCAGACCCAAATCTTGATCATTGAACACAATTTAATATAATATAAATAATCGAACCTTTATTGTCATGAACTCTGAATACATAAAATTCTAAACTTACCAGTATTGGATAGCAAACTACACTCAAACTTTGAAAACTTTTGAGCTATAGCATTCAATACTGTAGCTAAAAAAAACTGCACAATTAGCCCTGATGCAAATCTTGATCATCAAACACAATTTAATATGACGAAAAAAAAAATATCAACTTTTTTCTTATTAATAGAAAGTAGGTATAGTCAGCCCTTATGTTGCTTGGCCTCTTCAAAAATGTCGATGGGTGCGTGTCGGATCCTTCAAAACTAGTGTATTTTTGAAGGATTCGACATGGGTACGACAATATTTTTGGAGCGTCCGAGCAACTTCAGCCCCTTTAACTTGTCCGGATGTTCTACTTAGACACCCAAACTATGTTTTGTTCCAATTGAACACCTCCATTCCTAGTAAAATGTACTCGCTCCGTTTCAAAAAGAACAAACTACTTTCCACGTGACAGTCTAAACTACAAGATTAACGGATATTTTGATGCATTTGACATAACTTTAATTTAGGACCACGAGTTCAAAAGTTCTTTTTTATTTTCTTAAACTCTGTGTCAGGTCAAACTAGGTGTTTTCATTCGTCTACTAGAGAGCTTTTAGAGTTCAAGTATTAATACTATAGCTTAAAAAAAATTGCATAATTAGCTCAAATGCAAATCTTGACAATTAAACACAATTTAATATGAAAAAAATCATAAAATATATATATATATATATATATATACCAGCATTGGATAGCAAAATTGGGGAACTTCTTTGAAGTGATTGAGGGCAAAACCGGAATCTTTTGAGCAAATTAGCAGAAGCTTGTCGGAGAAACATCATTAAAGTAATCGAAATTGAATGATTAATTGTTGGGTTTAGTATTTCCAAAATTGAATTTACTTAAACCCTAAGCCCCTTTATGAAGCGGGTCGGGTATGAGTGTTCTGGTATCTAACGACACAGGCAATTTGCATAGATAGCCAATTTAGATCATATTAAAAAATTTCAAGTTGTAGTATTATTTTAATAAAATTAAGGTCGAAAATATATCTAAAGCAACTCAATTTTTCTACCTGAAATATCACCAGGAGCGGAGTTAGCTAATAGTGAGAGGATTCATACGAACTTTCTTCGGCGAAAAATTATACTATTTATACAAGCTTAAAATTATTTTTCATATATATATAGCAGACGTTGAACCCCCTTCGACTGGTTCTTTTGTTCACATTTTTCGATTTTGAACCCCCTTAATTAAAATGTTGGCTCTGCCACTGAATATCACCAGCTATTTGTCAAAGCACACCTCAACTATTCATTGTTTATTTTCATACATGAAGTATCACATCATTTAGGTGTGAACAATTGATAGTTGAGGTGTGTTTTGACGAATAATTGATGTTATTTCACGTAGGAAACTGACACGCCTAATAGTTCATGTGTGAAATTCAAAAAGCGGAGATACATTCGGTATTCTTTTGACCACAACAACAACAACATCCCCATGTAATTTCACAAGCGGGGTTTGGGGAGTGTAGAATATATCAGATCATACCCCTACCTTGTAGAGATAAAAAGGTTGTTTCCGATATACCCCAAACATACGAGTCCAAAGTTTGATTCATTGTAGTTGTCAAACTTTAAGCATATATGACCGAACATAAATTCTTATCTCTCAAGATATCTCTCATCATTAATATCGCAATATATGATTTTAACTATCAAGGTTAGGTAGCTCGTTTAAATCTTACCCTTTTTTTCTTTTATAATCGCTATAAAGCAAGGAGATAAAAGTAAGGAGATGCATAGGTACGATCCTTAAAGGAAAGACTCAAAATGCTCTACGACTAAGTATACACATTCAGATTCGCCGTCCTGGGCCATCGCACGGAAAAACTATAACCGAAATCATTTTTATCAGGCATTAACTTGGAACCATGTGCATGATCTCGGCCAGTTTCTTTCTCCTCTTGCTGGTTGGGCCGGTTCGATGGCTCTGGGTATCAGCATATCTAATAAATAATTTAGATGTGAAAAATTGTCCTCTAAAAAAGAAAATGTTGAACGAATTGATCGTAAATTATAAGGATTTTAAAATCTTTTTGCCTTCGAGTTGGGGTAGTGGGGGGTGTTTACAAAGGCAGAAATTTATGTTGCTCGGACTCTTTAAAAATATGGACGGGTGCGTGTCAGATCGTCCAAAAATAGCTTATTTTCGAAGGATCCAATATGGGTGCAGCACCATTTAGAGAAAGAAAGTTTTGCAAGACCACAAAACTATTAGAAGTGTTTTTTTAGAGTTGTTTTTAATCACTGGTCTCAAAACAACAGTATCTGAGAAATAGAACCACAAACCCTTTCAATATTTTTGTTATTAATAATAAGAATTAACATTGTTTGTAAACAGCATTTGCCAAATCATAGGCCTTGCTGTAAGAAAATACACAACTTCAACTGGCAAATAACAATAAGAATGGCAAAGACAGAGACGACTACCCTATATAACTAAAATAACACATATGAAGTCGAAAGGGTTCGTTCGACAATTCAATGTTTCCTCCTATCCCACATTGTGCAAACCAGAAACAAGCGATCCTTCGAGCAGCAAGTAATAGTAAAAATCTTCAAGGCTTCGCGAGGATGGTGGTCTCCGCGATCATGGAGGTAACAACGTAGGGGTCCATGTTTGAGGCAGGCCTTCTGTCCTCGAAGTATCCCTTGCCTGCCTTCTCTGTGTCCCTTCCAACACGGACTGATGCACCACGGTTTGCAACCCCCTGATAACCGTCAAAATGAATTTTTGTCACGAGACAAACATAAGATGTTGGATGCGTTTTGTGGTCCACGTATAGAAAGGTGTCATTCTTTTTGTAAGTCGTGATAACCTTAGTTGAACCTCTATACCAAGAACGGATAAAAAAGACAGCCAAAATGAGAAATGATGAGAAAGAGAGAATGTTTATATACCCATTTGAAGCTGTTGATGTTGGCTGTTTCGTGCTTTCCAGTGAGACGACGTTCGTTGCCTTCACCATATGCAGCAATGTGCTCTTTGTGCTTCAGGCTAAGCTTTTCAATGGCCTTCTTGATGACTTCATAGCCTCCGTCTTCCCTCATGGACTTGGTGCTGAAAAAAATTCCAAAGTTTTACTCATAGGAACGAGTGGAATTAAAGATGGAAGTCGAATGAATCAAGGGTTATTCCTCTACCTGTAGTTTGTGTGAGCACCAGCCCCGTTCCAGTCGCCCTGACAATAAAGGAAACATCCATCGTTAATACACAACCAGTTCATGGTAACGGAGACCAGATTGCAACCAACGTGTTCTGACAACACATCAAAGAATAGCCTGAATTTCAAGAAACTTGAAAAATGTACATAGTAGAAAGCTCACCGGAATAGGCTTGGGGTCGAATGACACGACCACTCCGGCAATCTCTGCAATCCTCTGTTATACCACCAAGTCAAGAAGAAAATTGCATTCAACCTCAACAAAACCGCAAGAGAACTGAACCGAAATAGACCAAAATGGTCGATACAAGTGTCAACTGTTATAAGCTACGATACCTCAAGAATGTAACGAGCTACCCACACTTCATCACCGGATGAGATGCCAACAGCAGGTCCAACTTGGAATTCCCACTGCATAAGATTTGAACTAAAACACATCAAATATTTGTGAAATCATTCGACTCTGACTAGATAAGCAAACGCGAATGCCTCCTTACCTGTCCGGGCATGACTTCTCCATTGATACCGCTGATGTTAATACCAGCATAAAGACAGGCCTTGTAGTGGGCGTCCACTATGTCACGCCCAAAGGCCTTGTCAGCTCCGGTTCCACAGTAGTATGGTCCCTATACACAAAAATAAATACGGTTAAATAGACAGTTAGCTAACTCCGAATTAGTACGGTCCCACAGATGAAACAGTCAAAAATTGTTAGGTGAATATAAAGTATTAGGACCACAGATGAGAGGACCAAAGCATGAGGCAATAGATAGAGACTTCTTTGGAACACCAAGAAACACCATCCTATATTGTAGACATTTTTTGCCTTTCCGATTCTTATCTAACGCCAGCAACGTGAGAAAATAATCTATGACTAAGGCACAGATAAGCCAAATGAAAGAACTAAAGCCTAAAAGACTCGGGAAACAAAAGAAAAATATAGCAAAATGTATAGTAGGTATTAATAATATACCTGTGGTCCAGGAAAACCTCCGATGGGCCATCCCAGAGGCCAGTTAACCTCCCTTTGCAACAAGGTATATTCTTGCTCAATGCCATACCTAAGTCATATTATACACAGTTTTTTTAATCGAACTGGAAAGTTGCAAGGTACGGCATCGAAAACAAAAATTAGAATGTACTTTAAAAGCTTAATAGATTAAGTGGATACCAGGTTTCTTCAGCAACAACATCAGGGTGGCTGAAGATCTTGGCAGCAGCGTGCCTCTTGTTAGTTGGAATGGGCTCACCAGCAGGAGTATAGGCATCACACATGACCTTCAGTAGGAAAAAAGAATCAAACGAATGGCTCACGAAAAGGATTTAACTAAAATTATACGGACAGCGCAATCAGTCTATTTAAACATCATGTTAATTCTCCGGTCTTAAGTTGTCCTCCAAAAATGCACAACTTTTGGAAACAAAAGATTCACCAAAAGGATTTAACTAATATATACAGACAGTGTAATCGGTGCATTTTAACATCATGTAAATTCTCCCGTATACGTCGCTGACTCGTGTCATCGGATCACCAAAAATGCACAAATTTTGGAGGGATCCGACACGCAAAAGACAACAGTTTGAAGAGTTCAAGAAACATAATATGCGGTCACTGACGTATAGAAGTTAAAATTCTTTTCAGATACTCAATAAAAGTCAACTAGAAAAAACATGAATGCCGGAGTTAATGATAGGTAACAAACAAAAGGAAACTGACCAAGATATTGTTGCCTCTTCTGAATGGATCCCTGAAGATTGCTTGTGGACTATGTCAAATTACAATTAAATAATAATCAGAAAACGTTCGTTTCACAACAAAAAAAAATCGGAAAAATCTACACATCAAAAGGCTGCTGCTTACTATAGGATCACTTCACTATCTTCCCCGGGAGCTTGACCGGTGCTGGAACCATCATAGTTCCATTTCGGAAGTTTTGAAGGATCGGTAACTGGACCAGGGAGAGTCTGTAAATCAAGAAAACAAAAACAACATCCATATAAAAAAACTTCAATTTTATCGAAAATACGGGTAAAAAGTATAATTATATCAATAAAAAATTATACCCTGGCTTTGCTCCTCATGTCCATGCCTGATCCACCAATCCTGGTAACAAACGGACAAAAATATGTATATATTAACATCAAAAGTACATTTTTTTTAATCATACGAAGTCACATGTAGAGCTAAGAATTGAATTAAAATCAGATCTTTCTCCAAAATAATATCACTCATTCACAAGATAAATAATTTAAGTTTTAGCCTTTTCTATGAAACCATGTATACTCCACTCCAATGCCTTAGCAAACAAAAACAAGAAAGTTTTCTTTTACTATGTGAAAAGTGTCTTTTTTTCTTCATATGAGATGGAAAAATGACCGCATTGAAGAGGAAAACTACAAAAGAAACAAAAATACAAAGGAAAATAATGGATCTAATGAAATTGACAGAACAAATAACATAAACAGTCTTTAACATTTCACACACAACAAACCCAATGTATTCCCACAAAGTGGGGTCGGGGGTAAGTGTACGTAGTCTGTATAACTACCTCAGCGGTGAGGTAGAGGTAGAGATGCTGTTTCCGATAGACCAAGACTACTCAATAGATCACAACAAAGAAACCAAAAAACAATCTTTACAAGAATGAAGAATCATAAGATCCATAAAAGAGACTCCATAAAAGTTGTTTAAAAAATCAAAAAGAAATCTTGATGATGTACAACAACAACAACAAACCCAGTGTATTCCCACTTTGTGGGGTCTGGGGGGTAAGATGTACGCAGTCCATACCTCTACCTCTGATGAAGTAGAAAGGCTGTTTCCGAAAGACCCCCGGCTCAAGTTACGAGATATCAAACAAACACATAGTACAGCACAGAAGCAGATGACATAACATAGATACTGCAGCCATAAGGAATATAAAACAGAGTAAAGCAGGAATGCAGGAATATAAAGCAGAGGAAAGCACACAGATTCGTAACAAACATAGAACACGGAACACGGAACAGAACATTGAATACGGAATCATACCAGGAATACACCCCCACCAATTACCTCCCTACATTAGCGACCCGAACAGACTACCATTTGGTGTGCAATAACACTCAACAAGGGATCACACTCAAAAAGTTCCAAAACAAACCAAAAACCCAAAACACAAAACACCCTTAGAGAAAAAAAAAAAAAAAAAAAAAAAACAAAACTTTAATAGCTTCAAGAATCATAAGATCCCATTAAAAGAACACTAAATAAGTTGTTTAAAAAATCAAAAAAGGATCTTTTTCACGTCTAAGTGTAAAAAAAAATAAAAAATCCCTTAATGGGGTGGAAAAGAACACAGAGGACCTGAACAGTTACCATTTGGTGTGCAATAACACTCAACAAGACATCATACTCAAATTCCAAAACAGACAAAACCACTGAGGAGAAAAAACTCATAACACAATCCTTAGTAGCTTCAACAATCATCAGACCAATACAACAGGCACCAAAAATGTTAATAGTCAGAAAAAAAAAAAGAAACCTTTTTTATCTCTGATGAAAAAATAGAGCAACAACAATCCTTAATGGCTTCAAGAATCATTAAACACACCAAAAAAGCACAAAACATTAGGAAAAAAAGATCGAAAAGATGAAATCTTTTTCTGGTGTAAAGACATAGCAACCCCATTAGTAATGAGGTGAAAGGAACAGACCCAAAAATATTCTATTGGGCATACAAAAACACTCGAACTATACACTAGATCACAAAAAAATGGACACCCTTAGAGGAAAAAACTCAAAAAACAATCCTTAATAGCTTCAAGAATCATAAGAACAACCAAAAAGTCACAAAACATTATTAAAAAAATCAAAAAGAACAAATCTTTTTCATGTCTAATGGGGTGACAAACAACAAGAAGAAAAACAACACTCAATATACAAACACAGACACATCAAACAGAAAAATGGACACCCTTTGAGCAAAAACATCAGAAAAACATCCTTAACACTTTCAAGAATCATAAACACACCAAAAAAATCACAAAAAAATATTAAAAAATCAAAAACAACAAATCTCTTTCAATGGGGTGGCAAAAAAGAAGAGCTCACCATATATACTCAAGACTAATCACTAGATCACAACAAAAAAATATCAGTGAATGCACTAAAATTCAAAAACACCACAAAAAATGGACACCCTTTGAGCAAAAACATCAGAATAACATCCTTAACACCTTCAACAATCATAAAGACACACCAAAAAAGTATATTAAAAGATTAAAAAGAACAAAAAAAGAAATACCATTGAGTAACCAGATCACAAAAAAAAAACATCATTAGCTCTACAAAAATTCAACAACAAACAAAAACACCACAAAAGATGAAGATCCTTTGAACAAAAACATCATAAAACAATCCTTAACACCTTCAAGAATCAAAACACACACCAAAAAAAAAAATTAAAAATTCTAAAACAACAAATCTTTTTCAATGGGGTGGCAAAAAAAAATTTTAAATAAAAAAAGAAGAGCTCACCATATATATTCAGCAATAATTTTGTCAGTTGTTTCAGAGAGATTTAGATTGATAAGATCTGAAAGCAGAGACATGATGGAAATAGAATTCTAATTCTAAAAATTCTCAAATATATCTATAAGAAGATGATGAATGGCAGACTAATTTTGCACTGAATATATAGCCGACCTCCAGGGTTGGTTGGAATATTAAAAATTACACTTATTTACTTAGTCCTAATTCGTCTCAAAATAAATGTCACCTTACCATAAATATATAAATATAGGAGTATCTTATTTAGATCATTAAAAATCAATAAACATAATATATAATTTACTAAATAAATTATTTTTATTTAAGTAAATATTTCTTGAAAATTAAATATCATTTAGAGGATGAGCATAATCATGTAACTAAAAAAATATATACTATCTTGTTCTTTTTTAACCCTCCTGGTTTCTTTTTAAGAATCAAACGATATAAATTTTAATTAATATTTTAAAATATATAAAAAAAAAATTTAATCACATTAAAAGATTTAAGTTATAGTAATTTTCGTATAATTTTTTGAATATCTGAATCTTAATTTTTAAAATCAAAGTAATCTAATTTAGATTTAGATTTAAAAGTGATCAAACTGACTCTTGAAGAGTAAAACATGATAATTAAAAAGGAACGAAAGAAGTACTAATTTTTGTGTTGAACAT
>NC_061122.1:3422737-3487137 GCF_002878395.1 Capsicum annuum | reverse complement strand
TCCAGTCTCCTTGGAAGTGTTGCTATTATTATTCACGTTCTATCTTGTTTTCTGATTCTATTATTACATTTTGATCATTTGCTTATGTTACCATAGAATATTGGAGAAATGTGATTAGATACGACATTACACGCCTGCAACTTATCGAGAATACGATTCGAGATAGGATGATACGTAGGTCGAGAATTAAGGTGAAGCTAAGAATAGCATGTAAGTCGAGCATCGGTCAATCTCCTTAGAAGTGCTATTATTACTCACGTACAACCTTGTTTTATGATTCTATTATTACATGTTGATCATTTGCTTATGTTACCATAGAACGATTTATTGGAGAAATGTGATTGGATACGACATTACGCGCCTGCAACTTATCGAGAATATGGCTCTAGATAGAATGATAAATAAGTCGAGAATTAAGGTGAAGCTAAGATTAGTATGTAAGTCGAGCATCGTCCAATCTCCTTAGAAGTATTGATATTATTATTCACGTACTATATATCTTGTTTTCTGATTCTATTATTACATGTTGATCATTTACTTATGTTACCATAGAACGAAGTATTGAAGAAAAGTGATTAGATGGGACATTATACATTTGTAACTTAACGAGAGAATATGATTCTAAATAAGATGATACGTAAATAAAAAATTAGGGTGAAGCCAAGATCAGTGCGTAAGTCGAGCTTTGTCCATTCTCTTTGAAAGTATTGCTATTATTACTCACGTACTGTTTTATTTTACAAGTTGGTAATTTGCTTGTGTTGCTTTTTACGGTATTATTATATTCATACTTAATTTTATCACGTTTTTTCTTAGAATCGAAAATCTACTTAATAATCTTTTTTATCTTTATAAAGTAAAAGTAAGATTACGTATATACCATCCTCCCACGTGTAGAATTACACTTATAATGTAAGGTAAATATTGTTGCTGCCTTTCTTTTAACTCAATTATTCTTTCACTTTATTTGATGCAATTATTGATATGTAAAAAAAAAAAAAAAATTATTTAACCAAGTTGCATTTATAAATTAGGCAAAATGACCTTCTAGACCCCTATACTATGTCATTTTTGTAAGTTGGACACTTCTACTAACATGTTTGTCATATGGATCCTTGAACCCATCAAAAAGCAACATTTCGCATCCTTTGACCGTTGACCTTGCCTATGTGGCAAAGTCATGGTGACTAAGACAAAGAGAGTGTAGCCACTCGCCTGGGGTGCGAGTGGGTGTCAATTTTTGACCAATTTTACATTAAAATAACTAAAAAATAAATTAAAATAATATTAAAATTTAAAAAAAAAAGGGTCCTTTATTTCTCTATCTTTTAAAATTTGAAAATATTTTTAAAAATTTAAAAATAATTTAAAAATATTGTTAATTTAAAAAAAAAAATTAAAAAGGGTCCTTTTTTCCCTCCGTCCTTTTTAATTTAAAAATATTTTTAAAATTTTAAAACTAATTTAAAAATATTTTCAAAAAAATTAAAAATAATTTAAAAATATTTTTTTAAATATAAAATAATTTAAAAATATTCTTAAAAAAATAAAAAAAAAACATTTTAAAAATATTTTTAAATTTTTTCTAAAAATATTTTTTCCCCTCCCCTCCCCATCCCCACCCAGCCCCGTCCCACCCCATCCCCATCCCTCTCACCCCACCCCATCCCCGTCCCTCCCCCCTCCCATACCTCACCAGCCCCTCCCCACCCCCACCCCCACACCCCTCCCAGCCCCGTCCCTACCCCACCCCAACCCCTTCCAGCCCCCACAACCTACCCCAACACTCTTCCAGCACCCCCCCCACACACATACGTTCACTTTTTATTTTTTATTTTATTTTTCCCTCTCACTTCAATTCTTTTTTTAATTAAAATTTAAATTTAAAATCTTTTTATTTTTTGGGGGATTAAAATTTACATTTAAATTGAAAGTGAGTGATAGTGAATATTGAAAAAAAATAGTGAATTTTGCTTGAAAAAAATTAAACTTTTTGTGAATTTGTTAAAAATATTCAAATATAAAAATAAAAAATTTATTATGTTTGTATATATGAATTTATAGTTAAAAATTTAAATTAGTTAGAGAAGAATTTTAATTATTTGGAATGGATTTGATGTTTAATTTGTGAGCAAAAATAAAAACATGATTATTCAAGTTTTTCTACAATTTATAAATTTTTCTTATTTAATTAAATTAATTTAATATTTAATTTGTTATGTAGCATTTTAAAAATGACTTAGAATTTAATGTAATTATTTTTTAAAATGACGTAGCAGATGACGTGGTAGACATGTCAGGCGTGACAAAAGTGACAGCTGACGTGGGGAAGAATGTGTTACATTCACCCAAAAAAGGTTTTAAATGTTGGCTTTTAGTGAATTTAAGGATCCAAATGACAAACATGAAAGTAGAAGTGTCCAACTTACAAAATCGTACGTTCAAAAGGTGATTTTGCCTATAAATTATGATGATCACGGGTCAATAGTATACAGTACAATATTATTCTTTTATGTAAAACTTTTACTTTTTAGATACAGTGTCATGTGCTTCCTGTGGTGTACATTTTCAAAGAAAAAGTAGCTTTTTTTTAATAATGTATTTCCTTTTTATTTTTCTATCCACTTTTAATGGTTTAGAGTGAATAATATTGAGTGCTTATTTTTTTAATTCATTATTAGACAAATTACAAGTCAAAAAACTCATAATTACTGTCCTCAAAGTGAGGAATAGCTAAATGGTCAAAGATAATTAAAGCTATACTTTTTTTACACACTTTAAAGTCTACTTTCTACTTTGTATTTATTGTCAAAAAGGAAATTAAAATTTAAAGTTTATAGATTTTGAAGTTGTTATGCTAATAGCTCATTTTAGTTATTAATTTAAAAATAAATAAATTATTAATTTAAAAATAAAATATTTAAATATAAGTATTATTTAGTGCTCGTTTAATATTGCATCATTGTTATATTTTTCACGCGCAACTCTCTCACTTTTCATGGTTTATAAGTAGTTTTTTAAGTACTACTATATTAGACATATTTACAAATTGAAAATTTATTATTATCCTGAAAGTGAGAAATAATAACACTATTAAATATAATTAAATTTATACTTTTGCAGTATTATATAGCTTCCTTTTCCGTCTTTGCCTTTATCGTCATAGGTGAAGCCGGAATTTAAAATTATAGATTTTAAATTTATTTACGTATTTACAACTTGTTTTTTGATATTGAGATCGAAATATATATTTAAAAACTTGCAGTATTTTATAGTCTCATTTCATGGTTAGTTTCACACTAGCTACTTAATATATAGTTCTCTTTCAAAAAGCAAAAAAAAAAAAAAAAATTAAACAAACGACATCGTTATAAAGCAATTTAACTATACTATCAAATTTAAATAAGCTAGTTTAGTCTCACATGCCTTGCATTTGTAATTTTTGATTATTTGAAATTAGACGATTTCATTTATTACAAAAGTTTTTAATAAAGTGGAAAAAAAATAAAAGAAGACATAACAAGCAGTTTTGTAAAATAAATAAATCAAGTCCTAATTCTATACAAAACAAAAATAATATACATCAGAAATAGTAGTAACATGTATTATACTAATATTTGGGCAACTTTGTTAAAATCAAATTTGTAGATGTAGACGTAGATTTATAGATTTTTTAAATCTTCTTAAAATCAAATTAGTTAATTTAAAATTCTTAAAGTAATGAAAAAAAGTATTAGTTATCATCAATTCTGATAACTTCTAAGAAGGAGAAGTTTTACCATAAATATATTTAATTAATTTTTAACCCTTAAATATTAAAAAAAATAGTTAAAAGACAATTTTATCTAAAGTAAAAATGTTTAATGAAGAATAAAAAGTTCAAATGATATTCTAAGGTCCTTTATACTTTTAATATATTATAGATACAGATTATAGATTATACATATAAATATAAATATAAATTTATATTATAAATTATAGATATAAATTAATTACTTAATATTATAGCTCCGCCCTTGATTATTATTCACAACTTTGAAATTTGTCAAGTTTGGAAAGTACTACTTATAGTACTACTACTTTTTAACCTTTCTCTTATAGAAAGACACGAATGCGCAATGTACTTTGAATGTTATCTTTTTCGAAATTCAATGAACCTAAGTCAAGTAGTACAAAATGGTCAAGTAAAATAAAAGCAAATCTCTCTTGAAATTTACTAGTTTAGTTATTTTTAGTAAGGTCTAAGAAGCGATACTGACGAACTAGAATTTTTAATAATTAATTTATTTTTTTTATGTGATTCGGTTTAAATTTAGCTTATGACTCCATTCACTTGAGAAATGAAAATGGATAAGAAGTTCGTGAGATAGCTATACCTTTTAGAGCAAATTTCGGCTAAATATAAATGCATGATACGAGTTATGTTTTAGAATGAAAGATAGAGCAAAATCTCATGGAGAGTTTGATTTTGACTCGGAATGAATGTTGAGTGTTGATACCATGCTTAACACATACAAGTCAGACGGAAAATACGAAAAATTTAAAAGCATTTTCATTTATAAAAATTGCTATCAATTAATTAATAAAAGCACAAATAGTTTTTTAATTCTATTAACAAATTATTTCTTCCGTTCTACTATACTTGTTTTATTGACTCCGTATGTATATATATTAAAAAATATATATTAAATAATAGGTGTAATTTCACAATACTACTCTTGAAATATAATAAATTTAATCCTTTGAGAAATGCATTGAATGATAAATCACATTTACAGACAATGATAAATTATTCATTGATTTTCAAGCCAAATAGATAGCGCAAACAATATAAATTCTAACAGTTTAAAGTTTTATTATATATAAAAAGTTTTCAAGTTTTGCATAATTACTGAATATCTCAATTTTACATTTGTTGAGATACATAATTATCTTTCGATACATTCAACGAAGATACATTTTTTCTTTGTAAAGATATATAAGTAGCTCTCTATATATTTTTCTCGATTTTGAGTTTGTCGAGATACATAATTAGTTCCCGATACATCCAATAAAAATATATAATTAGTTGAATTTTTATATTTACTTTATAAAAGTGAAGATATAAATTATAATAAGTTAAATTGCATGTTTATGTTATTTTTTTAATTATTGAATATTTATTTTTAATATAGCGAATAAATATTGTTGCACAATGGAGTATTAAATTTATGGGTGTTAGGTAACAATTAAAATTGGGTTGGGGAAAGGAAAGAAGTAAACAAAAAGCAAGAAAATAAAAGGGGATATAATGGACGTACTACCTTTTGAGCCGGTATACTTATTTGGCTTTGTACGGAGTAAAGGACGATACCAAAGAGTTGGGAAAAAGCATTGTTTTAACCGACACGTGTCGTTTATTTCTAGAGTTTTAGTGATAAGGAGACTTGTCAAATTGTGTGGGACCCATTTTTGCATTGAAAGTATCAATTTGATTATTAGTAATAAAATATGTGTCGTGTTTGGATCAAATTCGACAATTTAAACTTTTTTGAACATTCCATATAGGGCCGGACATAAAATATCAAAAATTAAATTATTGAATCAAATTAAAAATTTTGATATTTGGTAATTTTGTATTTTATATGGTATTTGATATGATATTTTAGAGTAAAATTTCAATATTTCGATATCTGAGATTGAATTGATATAAGATATTAATACAATTGTATTCGATATTTATCGAATATATATATATATATATATATATATATATATATATATATCAAATAGACAAATAATATTAGTTATTCCAAAGAATCTCTTAAACTTTGATAATATATTTGTAAAAAACAATAACAAAAAAAAAATACTAAGGGCCTGTTTGGATTGGCTTTTAATAAGTGACTTATAAGTCAAAAGTCATAAGTTGGTATTATCCTACTTTTGGCTTTTGGCTTATAAGCACTTATTTTAACTTAAAAATAACTGCTTAAAAATACTTTTTTACTTTGTCAAACACCACCAAAACTAAAAAAGTGCTTAAAAGCTAAACGTAACTAAAACTAAGCCAATTCAAACACCAACTAAATAGGGTTTCTATTAAATATACTCTTTGAAGTTTAAACGTATATTTGTACATCTCCAACTTTAATATGGTATTACCAAAATACTGTATCGAATTTTAATTTATCGATTACCGAACTACCGATCCGATACTTATAAGTATGGTATGTGGTCTCTATGTTCAAATACGATTATCGAATTATTAAACCCGAACTTTAAAAATATTGAATCGAATACCGAACGCCCATCTCTAGACTTCCATAGTGTTTTTTTTTTTAATAATCATATTGAGGTCCGATTGAAATTGAATTTTTGTTGTTGTTGGACTTAGTTTTTAAAGTCGCAGCTTAGACCAAAGCCTTTTTTCGTTACGTAGACTTAAACTCAATACATGATATTAAGGGGCGATCTATATGCATTTTTTTGGTGCTTTGACACCTGTTAAATTTGACATAGATTAGGTATAATTATATAAAAAGGTATAAAAAATGGTATAAGCTTCAAAAAGCATTCTAACGATTAAGAAGATAGTTGGGTGCTTTGATTTCGAGTGATCATAAAGCTTTAGCGTCAATACATCTGTTCAAAGGTCAGAGTAGGCGTGCTTGGGGTTTAAATCGTGCTAGTCATGTTTTGTTCCATCATTCGAGGACGAATGATCCAAGTGGGGGGAATTGAAACACCTTGAGTTTGATCCTTAAAAAATTCCTGAATTTTGAACTCTTTGGACATCATACGACTTAGGCTTACTAGTCGTATGATGTGGGTACGACCTAGGGGGCCCAAGTCGTATGTTAAGAAGTGTGTTCTTGATCATGTACTATCATAGGTACGACTAGACTCCATACGAGTCGTATGGAGATGGTATGAGTGGTATAGTCCAATTCGCATGTTGTCTAGTGTCCAACCCCATGGATTCTGTCTTAGATGTGATTTATGGGTACCAATTGTATGATTGGATACGAGTTGTTTCTTGTGGTCGTATGTTGAACAGAATTGGAGTCCAACGTTCTGTCTAGGGTACGAGTGGTCGTATGTTGTGGGTGCAGTTTGGGTGGTGTGGTACTCCCACGAACACTCGCGAAGCCTAAATTCTCAATCCACCACTGATGATATTAATGGAATCTAACAAGTGCGCTTTGGAGAGGATAGTTATGGCGTGTATGCCAACTTTATTTGTACATGTGAAGATAAAGATATTATTAGTGATAGACTCTCAAGTCAAGTATAGCATATCAATATAGGCTTCAGTGGCAAACTTGAAAATTTAAGGATCATTGGTGCTCGAGAGGTTCGAATACACATATTGACACCAAAAGTTTTAGAGTTCAGTCTAGTAACCGATGATGAAATCAATTGTTATACATTCCTTATATAACTATACCTAATTTGGATCGAATTTAATGAATGGCGAAGAACTAAAAATTTTCTCTTAAGTCCGCTACTTGTAGGCTTGAAAGTGAAATACAATAATAATTGAGAAAAAAAAACGAATAGTAACGAATAATACGAGAATGAAGTAATGAAAACAACACTTAATAGTAAGATCGAAAATAAAATAGTTGAAAAGTAATAATAATAATGTTTAACTATATACGTACTGACACCAAATGCTTTAAGGTTTCGTCTAGAAATCAAAATACTATACTCAGTTATCTTTTTAGTTCTAAGGGTACTTGTTTTCATCCTATATCAATCTTTATACATTTCTTATATAATTATATGTAATCTGCATTGGATTTAACAAATGGCGGAACACCATCATCTAGAATCTAGACATATCATTTTCGACAAGCTATAAATATATCATGTTCTATTCAATTACCTCTCCTCGATACTTTTTCCCAACTTCTATCTCTCATCAATCAAACCAATTATATTAACCTCTTACACCTTTAAAATATCCATACATTTCTTATTCATACGAAACCCTCTCTATCTCGTAATTACTTATTCTTCAAATTAAACTACTTTCGCAAAGTTCACCTTGTAAGCAGTGACGATTCAGGATTTAGACGTTGTGGATGTTCGACAGATCAAAGTACATATATTGACATTCAAAACTTTGAGGTTTCTCTCGAGAATTAAAGCATCCAGTTATCTTCTTTATTTTAAAAAATACGTTTCATCTTATATTAATGTTTCTTTCATTTTTATATTATTATATTTATTTTACATTGAATTTAATGAATGTCAAAGCACTATTAATTTGAATCCAGCTCCGCCCCAGCTTGTAAGATGGCTAAAACACACCATTATAATTTTTTTAAAAATAAAAGTTTAAGTTTTATATATCAGTATATATAATTCTTAGGACCCGTTTGGTACGATGGATTATTTTCATACTCCATGGATTAAATGATGGGATTACTTAGTACATTGTTTGGTAGCAATTTTGAAGCTATGTATAACTAATACATGGATTAGTTATACACCCTACATGGTATTATAGGTTGTATAACTAATACACCCAACTTGGTGGGATTAGTAATCCATGGATTATAATCCATAGATAAATATGTGTCAAGACAAAAATGCCCTTAAATTTCTTTAATTTTTTTCTAAATCTTTTCAATTTATTCAATGTGAGTTATTTCTTTTCAATTTATCAAGATAATAATATCCCTCCAAATAATTTTAATCATTAAAAAACTACTTCATTAACTTAAAAAATAATTATTGGTCACAAACCAAAAATAAATTGCATGATTGCATACAAGTTTTAATTTTGTAAATAGGATATCATAAATAATTTTTTTTTTTCTACTTAGCTTTAACATGCACTTTACGGAACACAAATTTATATCAATAATAATTCTATTGTCTCGTTCAAAAAATTACACGTATCTTCCTCCAACGTAAGAACATCACAAAGTGAAACAATAAAAAAATGATGAACAAATAAAGAAAAGATAACAAAAAATATATATATAAGTGAATGATCGAATCTTAAAATTTCAAAGTAAATAACTAGTTATACTTTTACTTTTACTTTTATTTTTTTAAATTTTTTTTGTAAAGAATAGACAAAGTTATAATATGTCAAAAAGTATTTTTATAAACATACAATATTTTTTTTAAAATATAACAATACATATTATTTTCAATACATCAAACAAAATACTGTATAAAAAATATTTTCAATATTATTAATTTCTGTATTACTAATCCCTACACTACTAATTTCAGCATCACTAATACAACCTATTCAATATTATGCACTCTATCAAATCAAACGCCCCTCAAATTTGATAGTAATCAATTTAGTGGGACTTCGAATAATTTAATCTATATGCTTACGTGGCATAATATTTCCCGCCCATTCATATCCCTACGTATTTTTATCAAATCAACGGTTAATATTTTTCCTTGCCGGAAAAGTTGACTTTTTCCATTGTCTTTCATGATGGCAAAAGATCTCATGGCGTGCTCTCCGGTCCTTTAGTTATCATGTCATCAAATTGTTACGAATTTAAATCGTAACAACAGTTTCTCATAAAAATATAAGTTGAAATTTCGTACAAAAAATTTCTTACTATCTGATTTTTCACCAAACCTCACGTACAATGATGACTTTAGTACATTAAATTAACCTTTAAACATTAGGTATGTATGTTGATCGATTGTGGTTAAATTTAATTCAAAATCTATGCTCATTTTATACCTTGATAATTTTTTTTGCGGGGAGGAGGCGAAGGATTTATTTAATGTCTAATACCTGTATTAGAATTTGACTAATTTAGATTTATATCGGGTAGAGCTCCATTTGAGGGATATCAATAGTGCTCCCTATCAATAATTTTTTTCATATCTTGAGATCGAAGATAGTTACATCAGTCATTTTAAGTATGTTTAGAGTTAAACTAAACTAGAATAATTTAATATTTTAAAATTTTAAAATTATATGAGAATTAATATAAGTCGTAAATTTTCTCATATCATTAGTGTAAATATATGTTTTAAAATATTTATAGTGTAACTCTTGAAAAATAAAATTTGACAAATAATTTGAGATGGACATATTATCATATGTCTAAAAATATATATAATAAGCTGTTAGATAGGTACTTACCATCTCAACAATCATTTTATTACAATCTTTTGTGGCCAACCACTTTCTTCATATGCCAGTTAGGATAATTTAGTAAGAGAAATTAGTTTTATTAAGAGTCGATTAATATAATTTTCGAAATAATTAAATTAGATGTCTTAATTTCCTTTAACTATTTGAGATAAACTTAAATGTATTCATAATTAGTATTAGAGCGCTATAGCATAACATTCTTTGTTGTAAATTTCTATTTAATCAATTTCAATGAATATTAAATTCGAGTGAAAAATCAAAAAAGGGCAATAAAAATGTCAATCAAAAAATGGAGTTGACATTTTTATTATTTGGTAACTAAAAATCATAAACCATATTTTTTTGTATCTAAGATGTATTAAAAAAATATATTCTTCACATGGCTAGCTATGATTATGTGTGCAACATTCTCATTGAAAATGTTTGTAGTAAAAAAGTATATTCTTCACATGGATAGCTAGGATTATGTGTGCGACATTCTCAATGAAAATGTTTCTATAAAGGATATTAATTTTCGATAATCATTTTTGAGATCTGATAATTATTTTGAGTGTAGAGGGATGGGACATTTTTTTTTTCTTTTTTATGATATTACATTCTTGTCATTTGATTATTTTGAGCCAAATGGCAATATAAAACACAGTTTCTGTTAGACTTGTCAACCGAATTTTGTTGAATCGGTCCTGAAAGTTTCGCGGTGCGATTCATGTTTGTGATTTTCAATGGGGTTTGTGGTGGTAGCGTACGGATCGAGCCGATAGGCCCGATCTCGGAGCCCACCACTGATCCCGATGGGGGTGAGAGGCGAAGTCCCCACGGTATAGACCTTTATATTTTTGGACCTAAGACCTATTTGTACGCATGTATTATATAAGTGAGATTTAGTGGATTGTTTTGAATTATTCTATACGCACACGAAATTGAGACTGTCGTCTCCAACATTATATTCTCTCTCCATTATAGTGAATTCCTCTGCCTCTGCCCGTGATTTTTTCCATAAGAATTTTCACGTAAATCTGTGTGTTCTTATTTTTCTTTTGCTTGTGATTTACTTATTTTCTGTCTGATCATAAAAATTTCCTTGTGAAAAAATAAAACAATAGTAGAAGCTTTAGTCAAATGGCAGGCAATAAGAAACCATTTGGCTACTAGAATTTTTTACTTTTTTTTCAGAAAGTTATTTTATTTTTATGAAAAAAGTAAAAAATAGTAGTGTTTGATCACAAGAATTTCAAATACAATTTGAAATTATATTTTTCTTCACTTTTACTTCTCTAACAAATTTTTTTTTAAAAATTAATTTATATTCATGGCTAACTCTAACTTCTAACTTCGAAAAATTATCTGATCTGTTACATTAGAACTTTCTTTGGAAAATTCATGCACATATATATACCTTTGGAAAATGGCACCCCTTACTTTTTTTTTTTATGATACTACCAATTAAGTCAACTATGTAGAATAATATGTTAATTTATGTTTATTAATAAATAAGAAGGAAATAACCTTCTTTTGTGTGTCACTTTCATAGTTAGAAATTTGCTGCACAATTTTAGTCAAATTAATTTTTTTCCCTTCTAATAAACCAACTGAAACGGCACATTACGTGTACTTTTCGTGACAAACAATATAAATTTCGACAGTTTATAATTTAATTATAAAAAAAATTCAATATTTTATATAGTTACTGAAGATTGGGGCTTTGAGTCTATTAACATACATAATTAACTCTTGATACATCAAACAAAAATATATTTTTTCCTTTATAAAGATATATAATTAGCTCCAAATATTTTCTTTTTCAATTTGGGGTCTGTCGAGATACATAATTAGGTAAAATTTTTGTAATTACTTTGTTAGGGTGGACAATTGTCCGGTAAGTTAAGGTGTATGTTTATGTTATTTTTCCTACTTTTTAAGGCCAAAATCTACGTTACTCGGACTCTTCAAAAAGTCAACCCCTCAACCTGCTCCCACACCTCAAAACAGTCCACCCCGCGTTTGGTATGCGCCCAAGGTACGTCCAGTGACGAAGTCGGGATTGACATCAAGGGGGTTCACAAGTGAAAATACGAACTAACCTAATGAGATTCGACATCTACTATATATACACAAAAAATAATTTTAACCATATATATATAATATAATTTTTCGTCGAAGGGGGTTCGGATGAACCCCTACCTTATATGGAGCTCCGCCCCTGGGTGTGCCTAGGCAGCCCTAACACTTCTCCAACCCTTGTGAACACATATCAACTTCAAAAACTCCATTTGTTCAGGTTTAATTCCATCAAATTCAGCTCTTAATTCCTACTTTCACTTCTTAGATTTTTGATGATAACTAACAACTAAAACTTATCATACTATGTGTATTATCTGATTTTTTTAAAATAATATATTTTTAAAGAATCTGATATAAATATGATATCGAAAGTGAAGAATCCGTACAACTTAGACGAAAATAAAACATAGAAAATAACTCTAGGTAAAACACTAAAAAACTTTAATTCAAAAATTTTAGAAGTGAAATTCATAGAAATTTCAACTAAATAATATTCAAAGGTCTCCTTTCATTGATAAGCCAATAGGAAGGGGACAAAGACCTAACCTTCACAATCCAATCAAGAATTCAATTCAATTTTGACCTATTGACAAAAATATATATGTGAGAATTAAAGAAGCAAAGAAGGTGAGGACCCTTCATCTACAAGTTGCTTCTAAAAGGACATGATAGGTTTACGATATTTATATTGAGTTTCGGTTAAATTTGAATTTACGATAGATTATATTTAAACTTAGATAGAAGCATCTAGTATCCTCTCGAACTATGATCAAAGTTGCTATGACACATTCCAATTCCACAGGAATCCTACTAACCTTAAACTCAATTTCAACGTATTTTTTATCACCCATTTGTGTTGACGTGACATTTTTATGACATAAAATGAGGTCCACATCAGCTAAAAATGTTGACAAAAGGTGTTATGTCAGCTAAAAAGCTTGACAAAAATACACTAAACTTTAGTTCGGGAGGTAATAGAACTCATGTAAAGTTGGTGTGTCGTATCAAATTTGGTCATAGTTCAGAATTACTGGATATTTGACTCTTAAACTTACGTCGGAAAATTTCACATAGAATGATACCTTGGACATAGTAATAATAATATGATAGCACTATCACTATTATGCTCGAAACATTTCCTAACAAAGGCGATTTCATATTCTGAGAGCTCAAATTCGAAATATTGACCACTAAAAACCAAAATAAATAAACAAACACATAGTACTATAATGGGGTCATTTTCTTGTATGGTTGTTCTTTCCAAAATAAGAGGGGTGACATCCTCATGTATGGGATGTAAAGTCTCTTTATTGTGATTGAGAAAGACAATCCATTTTTTTATTTTTTTTTAATATATGTTTGAGACAAAATTTGAAAAATAAAAATAGAGAATTTTAATTGGTGAAATGTTTTCGATTTCTAGCTCGGTATTTTTTACTCGTATTAAAACCTCGATTAAATTAAATTTGTGACTCGAAAGATCCATCCAAGGAGAGAAGCGTTTATGCCAATATTTCTTTCTCTTCATATTTTGGAGTCAAACCAGAGATCTCTAATTAACTAATGAAACTTTATGCTCAACATGTCGTTAAGGATTTGTTTGAGGACGATACACATTTTTGGAATATATACATATGTGTGTTTAACCGTATATAATCAATATATAATTTATAATATCTGCATTTTGATCTGAACAATATTATATCAAATAAACAGTCCAAGTCCATAGATTAATAAAAGGGTAGCCTAGTGCACAGTAGATTTCGTATCCACTCAGGATTCAGGGAATTCAGGCCGTATAAAAAGGAATCTAGTAAACAACGTATCTAAATGCAAGCATTGACAACTATTTTCACGGGTCGAACCAGTAACATACAGATCATTAGAAAACAACTTTATCGTTACTTGAAGATTCCCTTCTAAGTTCAGAGATTAATAATGAGATATATATCATTAATGACATCAAATAACTATATGATAATGGTTTAGTAGTTGCTAATAATAATCAGTACTTGCTTAATTATTGAATTTATTCATAATAGAGTCAGAGTTGTACATGAGTTAGCATTATATGTTTAAGAATCAGAAAGGTCATAGAAATTTTAAAAGGCCACCAACAAACAACCAAATTAGAAAATAATAATGCAAGAAAATGACATTTAATTATATTCTTAAACAAATAATTAAAATCAAATCTTGACCAAAATTAATAGTATCTTATTATAGTGTATCAGTCCTGAATCTTCCAATCTAATCATAGGCAGATTGCAATTTTTTTCCGCAATAAATTCAATTAAACTCAGTATTTTCAACGTAAAATAGAACTATATATGCGAAAAATAAAGCCACCAAAAGTTCAAAATGCAATTAGATTTTGGTATGGATTTTTTTTCCTTCAACTTTTTTTATGCTTTGATTGATGAAAATATTTTGTGCAATGGTTTCTACCAAATTAAATATATATTTAGTTGATCAAAATTAATAAAAGGTGGATGCAACCTCCTCATAATGTAACATGATAATATGTGTGGAAACCTTTCATTTTTCATCAAATATTAAATTATGAATTCATAATTTCAAATTATATTGAGTTTATTGCTTAAATTTTAAAAGATGAATTCATAAAATTTAAATCTTAAATCGGGTCTCAATTTTTTTTTCTTAATATTAATGTGAATTGTTTGACAGTTTGCTTTGTCTAATCCTAGCATCACCTTCTTTCACTTTCAACTTGTGAGAATTATTCTTTCATTTTACCTTTTTTTTATGTATATTTATATACAAAATTTATTGGATCGATTAATTAAAAATTTTCATTGTATGAGATCGAGTAAATGAGAAATTCTCTCTTCTGTATTCCCACCGAGGGGGCGGGAGGGAGGGGGGTTGATTCTGAGGGTTTGGTGTGGATTCAAATGAGCCTAATAAATTTTGCTTGGACGATATGTATATATCAAAATTTTCACTAATCAAGTTCAAATAATTAATTTCAAATTCAGTAAATCGAAAAAATGGTAAAATCTTGAACTAGAATATGTAATATTCAGATTCGAATTTACGTCTAAGAAAATTTGCTCGATTCTCTATAAATTTGTTGTTAATAGTAAAAGTAGTTCATTCATCCCATTACGATCCTTGAGATCAAAAAAATAAAAAAATAAAAAAATAGCACTCTTATGAATAAGATAAGAACATTTATAAGATTTAATTGAAAGAGGCTTAAAATAATATCTCATTAGATGAAGGTCACTCTTGAAAATTAATAGAAAAAAATTATTTTGTCATTCTTATATTAAAAGGGCTAACAAAAAGTCAACATATCTTCAAGTTGAAATTAATAATGAGTTGCAACAAGACCTACCATTGCTGTGAAAATGTATTAAAATTTTCACTATATAAAATTTGGAGATGAATCAGACCTATTATTATAATACTATCTCAAATTTACTACGAAGGAAGGTGGGACGGATAAGAATTAGAATTTCAACACTTTTAACGAGAGATTTTGAGTCCAAAATTTAAAAATAAAAATTCTACGCGATATGACTTTAAATTACTTAGTTCGTACATTTTGGGTATAATTAAATAACAAAAATCTCATTCTAACTTACAAACGTGATTTGTAAGTCGTACGTGTTTGACAAATATGACTTATTAATCACGTATGACAAACACAAGTATACAACTAATATAAGTTGTATTTGTCATAGGCAGATTATAAGTCATGTTTAACAAATACAAGTACACAACTAATATAAGTCGTGTTTGTCAAAGGCAAATTATAGTCACGTTCGACAAACACAATTACACAATTAATATAAGTCGTGCTTGTCAAAGGTGAATTATAAGTCACATTTGACAAACACAAGTACACAACTAATATAAGTCGTGTTTGTCAAAGACGAATTATAAGTCACTTTTGACAAACACAGTTACACGACTAATATAAGTCGTGTTTGTCAAAGGTGAATTATAAGTCACTTTTGGCAAACACAAGTACGCAACTAATATAAGTTGTGTTTGTCAAAGGCGAATTATAAGTCACTTTTGACAAATATAAGTACACAACTAGTATAAGTCGTGTTGTCAAAGGTGGATTATAAGTCACTTTCGACAAACATAAGTACACAACTAATCTAAGTAAAGTCGTATTTGTCAAAGGCGAATTATAAGTCGCGTTTGACAAGCATAAGTACACAACTAATTAAAGTCGTGTTTGTCAGAGGCGAATTATAAGTCATTTTTGACAAACAGAAGTACACAACTAATATAAGTCGTGTTTGTCAAAGGCGAATTATAAGTCATGTTTGACAAGCATAGGCGAATTATAAGTCACTTTTAACAAACATAAGTACACAACCAATATAAGTCGTGTTTATCAAAGGCTAATTATAAGTTACGTTTGACAAACACAAGTACACAGCTAATATAAGTCGCGTTTGTCAAAGGCGAATTATAAGTCACGTTTGACAAACACAAGAACACAACTAATATAAGTCGTATTTGTCCAAGGCAAATTATAAGTCATGTTTGACAAACACAAATACACAACTAATATAGTCGTGTTTGTCAAAGGCGAACTATAAGTCAAGTTAGACAAAGACAATTATAAGTCAAGTTAGACAAAGGCGACACGTAGAGCCCGTTTGGATAAGCTGGAAAAAAACGACAGAATTTAAGTGCTTTTGAAAGTGCTGAACTTATTTTAAAAATAAACAATTAAGTGTTTGGATAAAAGTGCTGGAACTTAAAAAAAGTTATAGATGTGTTTGGTAAAAAATGTTTTTAAGCATTTTTTTTTGTTAAAATGACTGAAATACCCTTGTATCTGTTAATAATATATAGAATTGATTATTATTAATTTTATTGATAAAATGATTCAAATTAAAATAAATATATATTTTAATATATATATATATATTTTCATGAATGACTATTAATTTGTGCGCTAAAATTTTTTTTTTTTAAGAGTTTAAAGTGTTGAATGCTTGTGTATGAAAAATATTATTATATATTGATAAGGTGTTATTTTTAATCAAAGTGAGGCTAATCAACCCATTTATTTCACATTTTATATTTCATGATATTATGATTTGCTGGTATTCCACATTTTATGTTTCATGATATATTATATGGAAAGTTGCAGTAATCTGAACAAACAATCTATTCTACACGATCTGCTGTTGCTTCCTACCATTTTGAGCTGATCTTCTCCATCATTTCTCATTATTGCATCATAATTTGGGATGGTACTATAGTAAACTAGGCATTTTATTAATTATTTTTCTTAATATGTCATCTCAATTTGAAACGGATAATTTGGGACGGAGGAGTACTACATAGACAACGGGTAATAAGTCATCTCAATTTGATATAAACATATGTATTAGGGGAGCAAACAAATCAGGAGCAGAAATTAAGGATAACCCATGTAAAGAAACGCATGATAGAAAACAATTAACATGAATTTCATCAAATTTGTAAATATCAATAACAAAAGCTATGCTCATAAATCTTTAAATAATCACATTGCCAAATTAAATCGATAAATAGTAAAATCAAGAAAAGAGAAACTTGCAGAAGAATTCAGTCGAGTTTGAGATTTTCTCTGACACCTGCATCTACTGTCCAAAGCTTCAATCTGCTTAAACCAGCTAGGAGTTGGAAGAGTTAATTAGGACTGGGTAAAATTGAAATAAGGTATAATTGCTAGGGACACAAAGATAATTTACTTGGTCAACTAAAATAAATTATAAGTTCTAAAAAAAAAAAAGCTGGTAAGTGGGTGCTTCTACATTTTGACTTAAAATAAGCCAAAATTAACTTATTTTAAACAACTACAAATTTTACCAAACATCAAAATAAGCAAAAAAGTGCTTATAAGTTGGTCAAGTTGGTTTGACCAACTTATAAGCAATACCAAACACCCACATAATCGCTTTTGACAAACGAAACATATAAATCACGTTTGAGAAATACAATTATTACTCGCGTTTGACCACACTCTAAGAATGAAGTAACTCCCAACTTGACTAAAGATCAAGACTCCAATCGCGTTTTATAAGTTATTTTTCTTTCAAATTCAAAGAAATTATTCCTTTTTAACAGACGTATGTGTGTAAAATAAAAATATTCGCTGCTAAAAGCCAAAACCGAAGTATCTCTCAGACATAAAGTTAAAAGATATGTTTAATCAAAACAAGATTAATTAATTAGTGAAAGTTACATAGACAATTAACTAAGCCAGTTTTGTTTGTTCCATAATCAACATAGCAAATCAGATATTAATACTATTATAATACCATTTTTTTTGTAATTATTTACTTGTCATTTCATGTGGTAAATTTGGTCATGCACATGAAAGTCAATGAAACTGTTCGATGAGAACCAAATATTCACATAATCACATGGCCACATAACAATGAAAAATATTATAATAATAATAATAATAATAATTAAAAAAAAAACTATTACTAAAATCTACAATTTTTCATTGGATATATCTAAATTTGAAAGTTATACTTAGTGATAACTGGCCCATGGAAGAAAAATCTGGAAATTATTGATTGATCAATATATTCTACAGGCTTTTCTTGGAACTTTTTAATAAACTTATTTAATATATATAAAAACTAATTATTTGTTTGGTATCAATCAAAATATTTTCCACAAAAATTGATTTCATAGAAAATGTTTTCTTGGAAATAAGTGGGTTTCATATTTATTTTCAAGTGTTTGGTAAGTAAACACGAAAATATTATTCCGAAAGATATGTTATCTAAGAAAGCACTATGAGGTCGAGATAGGATCGGGAGTGGGGGTTCGGGAGCGAAATGGTAAAGGGATGGGGTTCGGGGGTTAGGGTGGGTGCGGAGGAGACAATTATGCAACTTATTTTATCTATTTTCGCGAGGGAATTAATTTTCCTCATTTTTAAGAAATTTATTTTCCTAACATTTTGACCAATCAAACGTGAAAAAAATTTAAAATATATTTTCCTCCATACCCGTACACCCTAATAATACAAATAAATTTATATCATTAGTATATTTTTTCATGCTACAGATCTCTCCACGATTGCTCCGCCCATAGTTAGAGGTCGGATTTGAACTTTGTGAATGAAAAAAAAAATTTAATTGATGATAAGGAGTGTTTATCTTTTATGTAATTCAAATTAGTCGAGATTCTAATAAGAATATGCGACATCAAATGGACAACTAATATATATCATGCCTTGAATTAAAGTGAGTAATGCCACTTTATATGAATGGTTTCTTGTATTTATCATTTAGGGGATATTATAGTGTAAAAAATCTTTTAAATATATATACTGAGTGTATAAGTGATCGTGTTTTTAAACTAATTTTTTGTCTATATTTTGGAGGATGATGACAATACAACAATAACAAACCCAGTGTATGGCAATAATAAATTAATAATTATAACAAGAAATAATAAGTTTATTGGTTGCCTTGTTTTGAACAATATTATTCTATTCTCTTGTTCATTCTCTTAGGTTTTGGCTACTTGCCAAGGTATAACAAATTCTTCTTCATATTTAACATATTTTCATTTATTTTACTATCATTTGCCCATAGATTTTGAGAGTTGATTTTTTTTTTTTTTTTTAAATAAAATATTGTTTGCTCATGAAATTTGTCAATTTATTTGCCCATTAACTATATTTGTTATTAAATAGCGTGGATTATATATTGTAAAAAAGTACAGTGCGGTGCACTAAAGCTGTCGGTATGTGCAGGGTCGGGGAAATAGCCCATCACAAGGATATATTGTACGCAGCTTTGCCTTGCATTTCTATCAGAAGTTATATATATATATATTAAATAACATTAATTATATATTGTAACATTATTAAATTAAATCCAATATACATGAATATATTATTCCTAAAAGAATATTCTAGGATCAATTATTGTTAAAAGAGAATCAAGAATGTTCACATATATTTGCCTAGTTCAATGCCACTAAAGATGCTTATCTAATACATATTCTCATATATATCACCCCAAACCTTTTGGACAAAGTGGAATGTACTAAAAAGAAACATATAAGTAATAAATAACCTAAGCATGGAAATTATGTCACTTGTGATTGGGACCAAAGTTAGTGGATGGTGATTGTGTTAAAGTGAAATAACATGTGATGCAACTAAATTCATATGTATATACATACTACTAACTAAGGCAAGTCATTGGACAATGGAATAAGAATCATATCATATGAATATGATAATTAAGTTGGCCCATGATTTTGGATTTATCCCTTTTAAGAAATGAATGGTGACAAGTCGAGGGTCTATCAGAAACAACCTCTCTACTTCAACTAAGGCAAGAACGGACCTATATTATGTTTTGGGTGCTCCGATACTCATTAAACTCAACGTGGAATAGTTACAATTACATAAAAAATATACGAGAATAGGTTTAAAATATATAAAAGCACACACTAAAACAAAAAAATGGCTGGATGCATTGACATTTAGGTTGGTCTTAAGGTTCTCCAATGGAAGGGGTGCTCTAGGTCCGGACCTCATTGAGGGAGTTTTATTTTTTTTAATTTTTTAAGCACCCACGATCATTAAATCCTGGATCCGCCGCTGAGCTGAGGTAGTGGTATGAACAACGTACACTTTACCCTCATTCGACCCCACTTTCCAGGAATACACTGGGTATATTGTTGTTGTTTTTGTTGTAGAAATGAACGGTGAATATAATCCAATAGAACTTCTTTTTATGACCTCATCTAATTACAATTCTAAGTGTTTTTCTTGAGTATTCTTGATAAACCAATGTTTATATATAGATATAGAAGAAGACGATAAAATCAGTTCATGAAAATATATTTTGACTAACCCGCCTATGAATTTAAGATTCTGCATTCAATTAGTTTAGTCGTATTTACAATCGACAGTATGTTAGTTAACTAATCAAATTTTGTGTGACATCGCGTTGTTATATTAAATAAAATATGTTTAATTATGAATATGGTGGTATTTATACTTATTAGGTAAAAAAAATTAATTCCAAATGATTAATTAGATTTAACTAGAACCACATGATACATGCACAAAAGGCTTCATAGTTGGGTTTGGATTTGGATTTTTACACTTTCTTGGTTTGGCCCATCAAAAAGTCCAGCCCAAAAGAAACATTAATTGGTCCAAATGCATCATTTGCTGTCAACTGTATTAGGCCCATTTGGTTCAAAGAAGCCCGCTCCTAATAGTTTAGGAAAAGCAACATAAATATACACTTAACATATTGGGCAAAATTCAGAAATAACATACTTATCCCCTTAATTATGAGTTTCATAGCATAATATAATAAGTTGCATTTTGTATTTTTGCAAACTGTTGCTACAAAAATATAAATACATATGATTTTTACTGCCCTTATGATCGATATGTATTTTATATTTTGCAAGCTGTTGCTACAAAAATACAAATACATACAAATACATATGCTACAAAATGTAATTTGATAAGAGTGTTGGTGTTTTTTATAATTTAATACTTAAGTATGCTACTTTATGTATTTTTTCCTAACATACATAGTTACAAAAATTTTCGCCCTTACAAGGTAATTACAAAAAAACCAACTAATTACGTATCTTCGTTGAATATATCGAAAGCTAATTATATATCTCGACAAACTCAAAATCGAAAAAGATATATGAGGAGCTTATGTATCTTTACAAAGGAAAAAAAATGTATCTTCCTTGGATTTGGATGTATTATATAACTTGAAAGACCCAAAAACAAAAAAATGTATTGAAAGCTAATTAAGTATCTTTATAAAGAAAAAAAATACATATTCATCGAATGTATTGGGAACTAATTATGTATCTCGACAGATCCAAAATCAAAATTTTCAATAATTATGCAAAATATCAAAATTTTCTATAATTAGGCTCTAATATGTCGGAATTTATGTTGTTTTACTTATTATTATTACTACTTAATTTCCCATCTAGTGTTATGAAGCCGAGCTAAATTTGAATTCTCATCGAAATATTCCACTAATAAAAATGATTATAGTCCATATAAAGCACAAATGGACCACATACAAAAAGTTCCCGCTCCACAAATTCAAAATCATTTCACTGAAAGCCATTCCTAAAAGTTCCACAAACAACAATACACTCTCCATAGATCTACTGAGAAAATTGAATCATTCTCCCTAAATATTGCTCAAAAATGCCAGTTCCAGTACTAAACGAAGACGAAGTCCTCCAAAAGTTAACCGAAAAAATCGCTAGGATTTTGGATGATGTTCGTTCCTCTCAAGCAACAAATCTCCGAAAACTCAAAGAGCTTTTGGCTCTTCGTTCTACTACAATTTTATCGGAGAAGTTTTTCGATGCGTTTGTTAGAGCGTTGATGCCTATTTTTGATTTTCACCGGCGTACTGCTTCTGCTGAACGGATTATTAGATTTGTTGCGGTTTTTGCTAGTGCTCGTGATGCGAAATGTGGTGCGGAGTGTGATGAGTTTTTGGAGAAGTTTATGGAGTTTTTGCTTGTTGCTTCTGTTGCTGCTAGTAAAACTTCTAGGATTCGAGCTTGTCAGATAATTTCTGAGGTATGAACTGTTAAAAAATTGAAAATTTGTGCTTTATTTGCCTTTTTTTGTGTGCATATTTTGCCGTTTTTCCTGCAAAAATCATTCGAAAAGTGCCAGTTCCAGTAGTAAATGCCAGTTTTTGGCTGTGGCTTGCGTTGTGTATAGTAAAACTGCTAGGATTAGAGCTTGCCAGATAATCTTTGAGGTAAAATTAGTGAGAATTTGTGCTTTATATGCTTTTTTTTTTATTCCTACAAAGTTCGTTCGAAAAATGTCAGTTCTGGTAGTAAATAAAGACGAATTCCACCAAATACTGACCGAAAAAATCGCAAGGGTTTTTGATGATGTCCGTTGCTCTCAAGCAACAAATCTCCGAAAACTCAAAGAGCTTTTAGCTCTACGTTCTACTACAAATTCATCGGAGAAGTTTTTCGATGCGTTTGTTAGAGCGTTGATTCCTATATTTGATTTTCACCGGCGTACTGCTTCTGCTGAATGGATTATTAGATTTGTATCCGTTTTTGCTATTGCTCGTGACGCGAAATGTGGTTCGGAGTGTGATGAGTTTTTGGAGAAGTTTATGAAGTTTTTGATTGTGGCTTGTGTTGCGAATAATAAAACTGCTAGGATTAGAGCCTGCCAGATAATTTCTGAGGTATAAAGTTCTTCAATTAGTGAAAATTTGTGCTTTATTTGCTTTTTCTTTTGCCTATTTTGCCCCTTTTTGCTACAAAAATCGTTCGAAAAGTGCCAGTTCCAGTAGTAGACGAACTGGAATTACACCGAAAGTTAACTGAAAAATTGCTAGAATTTTCGATAACGTTCGCTCTTCCCAAGCAACACAACTACGAAAATTCAAAGAGGTTTCATATCTCCGATCTACTACGAATTCATCGGAGAAGTTTTGTTGGTGTTCGTGACTCGAAATGTGGTTCGGAGTTTGATGAGTTCTGGAAAAGTTTATGGAGTTTTTGGTTGTAGCTTACGTTGCGGGTAGTAAAACTGCTAGGACTAGAGCTTGCCAGATTATTTCTGAGGTATGGAGTGGAAAATATTGTAAATTAGTAAAAAGTCATGCTTTATGCTATTTTTTATTGTGCCTATTTGACTACATAATTGAATTGGAATCGCCTTTTTGAGTTTCATACATGAACTACTAGGTGTATGATTTTCTAACATGAGTTATAAATAGTATAGAATTCCCAAAATAAGTGAAAAGCATATATATATATATATTTTATGCATTTTGGTCCCTATTTGCCTACATATTTGAACTAGAGCTAATGGTAAAAAACATTTCATACCTTAACTATCGCCAATTGTTTAACAAAACACACTCCAATTATCAATTGTTTACTTTTCCTTCTGCAACTATAATGATATTTTAGGTAGGAAAAGTAAATAATTGATAGTTGAGGTGTGTTTTAATAAATAGTTGGTGATAATTCAGGTAGGAAACTTACACACCTGATAGTTTAGGTATGAAATTCCAAAAATCATGATACTTTATGTGTGTTTTTGATCCCACAGTCTTTGAACTAATCATAGGATAGGAAAATGAAACTTTGTGTACAATTGTCAATTTGCCGTGCAGAGAGAGTAGGAGGATCCTGTTTTGCTTTGAATTTTGATAAGTAGATAGTTTGAGTAAGGTGATTTCCCTCCTCTCTTTCAAAATCTGGTTACTTTTCATCTTAGGAGTTTCTCTTTCCTATGAAAATACACAAGCTTGTACTTTCTTTTGATTTTTGTCCACTTTTAACTCGGTCAGTTGTAGAAAAATTGATATTTTCTCGTAAGTTGTAATCTCTGTAAGGATTTTCTTTTCTTCTAGATCATAATACGATTGCCAGATGACACAGAAGTCAGCTCTGAACTTTGGGATGAAGTTTTAGAGAGCATGAAATTGCGTGTTGGTGATAAGGTTGCTGCTGTCCGTACTTTTGCCGTGAGGGCGCTTTCACGGTTTGTGAATGACACAGAAAATGTTGACATTTTGGAACTATTTCTGGAGACTCTTCCTCTTGAGCAAAATGTGGTGAGTTTTTTAACCATTATGTGTTAGCAATGTATTCTCCTTAGGTGAAAATGATGCATCATACTTCATTATGTATTGCTCAAAACAATCATTATGCCACTCATTTCGTCTATATATTACCTAATAGTAGTGAAGAATCTACAGTATCTGGCCATATATGTATATTTTACTTAATGTAACTACATCCAGATGAATTGATGAATTCCTCTATATTGCATTTCTGCAGGATGTCCGTAGGACAATTGTCTTATGTCTTCCACCATCTCATTTATCTTCTGCAGCAATAATTGAGTGTACCCTGGATGTGAGTGAATCGGTACGCAAAGCAGCTTATTGCGTTATTGCTGGTAAATTTCCTCTGCAGAGCCTCAGGTAACTTTAAGTCATTGCCTAAATGCATCATCTTTGACTTCCCCTTTCTTCGTCTTGGGATGATATCCATTTTTTCTTGGGGATCACTGAAAGATGTGTATTCTTTATTACTTTGTGCAGTTTTCATCCATCATCAGGATTCCTGCAGAGAATATATCTCATGTCTGTGGTTATGTGTATGCTTAGAAATATTATTGGTATCAGCCTGGTTCTCTCCCTGATATTCTCCCATTGCCGACTACAAATAACTCCTCCTCATTTTTTCCTAAAACAAACAAGAAACCTCAAATACGGCGAAGTAATTTATGCCCTTGTTTGTTTCTGGGTCAATATCAAGAGAGTTCTATAACGTTTCTCTTTTTTTGGAGTCGTTTGTTAATATTACCAGATACGTATCCTACTTTTACATCAATAGAAACTGCTGCTGGGACATTAGAATATGAGAGGGTTCCCGACAAGCATACAAGTACAACTCCAAACACAGAATTTATGATGGCCACTTGATTTAAGCTGGAAAAGTGTTTCATTGAGAGTCTTTTGTTGTCCTGAATCTTGTTTAATCCATTTCACATGTTACTTGTTAGTGCATTAACTCTGGAAATATTGGAGCTTAGATTTGAGTAACCTAATTCACAACCAAAAGGGACACATGATGTTAGCATAGACTGCTTTAAATTGTAGATATATATGTGCTTATGCATTTAAGTAAATAGGTGCTCTCAACTTCATTTAGATTTATATGATGGATTCCTTGTGTAAGGTTGATCATACAATTGGCTAGATGTATGCAGTTGTGTTCTAAAGAGATGCTTTAATTAATCCACTCATTTAAGTTGGTTCCAGTTCATAGGTATCCTATGACATCTTACTGTTTTCTACATTTTGCAGCATCAAGCTCAGGACACTTATTTTGGAGAGAGGACTTGCTGATCGTGCTTCATCTGTTGTTAAGGAGTGCTTTAGGATGCTGAAAGATGAGTGGCTCACCAAGTGTTGCAACGGGAACGCACTAGAACTACTTAAATATCTTGATGTGGAAACATATGAATCAGTCGGAGAGAATGCAATGGAGAGTCTACTAAAAGCAGGATTGATTAAGTTACAAGATGGTCAAAGTATGAGGCAATTTCTTAGATCAAATAATGATGCAGTTGAAGGTTGGTGTTAGAAATTTAAACTATTTGATGGCTACTTCTTTTGGTTTCTCGGAATGGCTTAGTATGCTTATTGGTTCATAATTCAAGATATTGGTTTCTGTTTTTGATAGGAAATTATGTTTAAATGTAGTTCTTGATCTAAGTTTCCTGAAAATTCAGAATAGAATGATAAATTGCTTAGTTAGTTTAACTTCAGTTATGTATCTTGATAGAGATATTTATTTTTTGTTTTATTCTTCATAAAATTGATTCTTTCATCAAGACTGCAGCAATTTATGCTCGCAGTTCTAAAATTTGATTGCATATCCTCTCTGCATACCAGGTCAATGCAATCGTAGCATCCAACTCATGGAAGCAGAAGTTGCTTTCTTCTGGAGAGCTGTCTGTAAGCACTTGCAAATGGAGGCACAAGTGGGTATTTATTATTTGTTTATCAGATCTCATGTTATGTTTTCGACTGTCTCGGTGTAACATCTTACGGCTAAAACTCCTTTATAATTTAGTAAGTTATTTGTTTATAGATCCAACATTTTCCTTATCCGCAATGTTTCAAGAGCCACACTGGAAGACTAAAACATAAATAAGTGAACACCTATCTTGTTTAACCTTAATTATCTGAGCAGTAAATGGACATCATTCAATTAAAAATGTGGCTAATCACAAATTGCTGACATCAGCTGAATAGATTAGATGTAAATTCTTATGTATTTTTGTGCTTGCCAAAGTGTTTTGCATGGATTGCATGATGTGAATAGGAAATCGAGTTCTATATATTTTTTTGTTGGGGTAGAGCATAATGCGATATGTGCACACTTAATTTCAAAGTTATTAGGTTCAACTTATAGAGCCTTGGTCTGCTCTGCTAAATTTTGGAATTTAATCATTTAAAATCTAGTTGTTTAATTGCACGATGACATGCTAGTGATATTAACTGTCGTGTCATATTTTGTAGCATACGATTATACTAAATAAGGTATGACGTGCTGTCGTGATTAGTTCATTTTTTATGAATAACTCAGGTTATCAGTTCTGTATTTGACTTCTAATGGTACTTTGAATAAGTACAAATTGGTCATTTTTGCTCATATAAGTTCTTTTGCTACTATCGAAGTATATTGAGGCCTTTATGTCCTCAACTTGAATTATGTGAATGTTAATAATGAAGGTCCAAAGTAATGATTGCCGGTTCCTTCACAATTTTCTTGTAGAGGTATCTAGGAACATATTTGAGCATAGGCTTGAGAATTCTGTTGAACTGGAGTGTGTAGTTTACTGCTAAATGCACTTGGTCATACAAAGTTTCTGGGTGATTAGGGTTACTCATAGCAGGTTTAATTCTGGGATTGTTGCTATTTATCTCTCTTAAACATGCGAAAGATATGCTGCTGTTCATGAACTTTTTATTTGTTTGATGCGTAGTGCCAATATTTTCTCATCGCCATCTTGTAAATATTCAATATGATTACTAAACAGGCAAAGGGCTCTGAAGCAGCTACAACAATGGGCACAGAATCTGCTGTATATGCAGCAGAAGCATCAGATAAAAATGATCTTCTTGACAGAGTTCTTCCTGCTTCTATTGGTGATTATGTTGAATTGGTTAAAGCTCACACAGTTGCTGGTGAGGAACTTGAATGCAGTTCTTCATTTTTCAGATCTCCGTCCTCTGTTTGCTTTTCCTTCCATTTTGTGCTAACAATGGTAGTACCTGATTATTGCAGGAATCAATTACCGATTTGCCTCTCGCCAACTGCTATTGCTGGGTGCGATGCTTGATTTTTCTGATGTTACCAACAGAAGAGTTGCAAATGGATTTCTGCAGGAGTTGCTTCACAGACCTCCTGATCATGAATTTGATGAGCATGACAATGAGGTTGTCATAGGAGATGGTATCAATCTAGGTGGTGATAAAGATTGGGCTGCTGCTGTGGCAGAGCTGACAAGAAAAGTTCATTCAGCTCCAGGAGAATTTGAAGAAGTAGTTTTACGGGTAGTGGAGGAACTTGCTAGACCTTGCAGAGAGAGGACTGCGGACTTTATTCAGTGGTTGCACTGTCTTGCTGTGATTAGCCTTCTCTTAGAACATGCTCAGTCTTTTCGCTGGATGCATGGAAAAGCAATAGAACCAACTGAAGTTTTGCATTCCGTATTGCTTCCTGGGGTCTGTATCTTGAAAAAGTGATCTTCTCTAATATTTCTTTTCGCATAGTTATTTTGTGTGCTATCTCCTCATTTTCTTCGATCTTTCACTTGCATTCTGGTAATGAGATGGATGAATTGCAGTTGCATGTTTTTTGTTCCTCTGTTATCTACATAACAGAGTTCTAAGGTATTTTGTATTGTTGTGAAATGTAGGCAAAACACGTCCACTTAGACGTTCAGAGGGCTGCTATTAGGTGCCTTGGTCTCTTTGGATTGTTAGAAAGGAGACCTAGTGAAGATTTAGTAAAACAACTAAGATCTTCCTTTGCTAAGGGTCCCTCTTCAGTTACTGTGATGGCTTCTAAGGCATTGATTGACCTTGGATTGTGGCATGGTCCTAATGTAGTTGATAAAGCAATGAACCAGGATCTCTCATCACAACTCCAAGATCATAAAATAAATTTATCTGATGTCAAATTCAGCATTGGCACTGCGGATGTGGAGATAGAATTACTTGACTTGTTATATGCTGGATTGGAGAAGCACAATTCAGGTGATTCCGATGACTATGATGAACATGAGACAGTTCAAACAGTTCTTGGTGAGGGATTTGCTAAGATTCTTCTGCTAAGTAAGAAGTATCCAAGCATACCTACATTGTCAAATCCTCTGCTATTAGCTAAGCTCATAAGCTTGTATTTCTGTAGTGAGAATAAGGAACTTGAGAGGTAAATCTCTTTGCTGTTCACTTATCTTTGTATTCACCTTCTGAAAATCCATCCGACAATAGTTTACCTCACAGGTTAAAGCAGTGCCTTTCTGTATTCTTTGAGCATTATCCATCCCTCTCGTTGAACCACAAGGTTAGTAGAATTTCACATTTGTTCTTGCAAATCATACGAGAATTGGATAGATCTATTTGCGATTTTTTTTTTTTGGGTTATAAAAGGAAATTTCTGGTTTGCAATGCAGAAATGTTTATCCAAGGCTTTCATGCCAGTTATGCGCTCTTTGTGGCCAGGCATCAATGGCAATGCCACAGGATCTACATACGTGGTCTCTAACATGCGAAAGCGTGCTATCCAAGCATCTCGATTTATGGTGCAGATGATGCAGGCTCCCTTGTATTATGAGGAAACTTCACCATCGAAAGAAACTGTATCATCCAATGAAAATGAAAACCACAATGATTCAGCTGAACCTACTTCTGTGCACGAGAGTGGGGAAGAAGGGCTTGCAATCCGTATAGCTGCCGAGGTACTTATTCACCTCTTTCTCTTCAACGCCCTCATCCTGTTTAGTTTAAAGAACATATCAATGTACAATACTTTTATCGCCCTCATCCTGTTTAGTTTAACGAACATATCTATGTACAATACTTTTATCAGTATTCCTTTTCTGTTCAATGCAATGACTATTTCTTTGGGTTGTTTGTCAAGGCGGTCAGCTTCCCCGCAAAGAAGACAGCTGCAGAGAAAGCATACGTTTCTGCACTGTGCAAGACATTATTCTTGCTCCACTTTAGACCGACAGAACAAGGGGCTGTTAAGTTAATGAGGCAGCTGTTGAATCGTGTTTCCATACTAGCTGAAAAAGAGCTTCTTAAGGAGTTGAAACAGATGGCTGAAAGACTCAAGGGTTTAGACAAATCTCCTGATCAGAAGTTATCATCCGATGAAGTTCAACTTATTTTAGGTAACTAGTACATCAGTTACTGTCTCCTTTTTTTTCATCAGCTCTCTAGGATGCTTCAATCGAGCCAACGTCATCAAATCTGAAAATTAAATTAGAATTAGCATAGTAAGTGTAATTGGGTGTCCTACAGAATGGCAAGTATCCTTCTACATCCACCGATGGAGTAAAACTTTGTCGATATTTTGTTAAATAGATTTATTCCCTTAGTCTTTTCGTAGTCAGTTGAATCACTTAGCTATGCATTTGTTTATGGTAATTTTGTTAACGTGTGTTATCACATCTCAGGAAAGTTGGATCTTGATGTTATACTTGACGAGGATGACTCGATGGAAGTACTTCCAACTCCAGCTCCAAAATCAACTAGAACAACTCGTACAAGGAGACGAGCTAAGGAAGTAGAAGAATCTTCATCAGACGAAGAATTATCCCAATCTGTTGTTCCAACTCCTCGTGTTGTAACAGGTACTCGGTCACAGAGGGCTAGCAAGACTGCCGCGTTGACAAAGATGACTGTCAAAAGCACAATAAAAATCGATGAATATGATGACGAGGAAGACGAGGAGGAGGAAGCAGATTCTCAATCTGAAGTCACATCTGATTATGATTCTGATGTATAGGCATTTTAAAACACTTTCCCTCCAATGCCTTTCACTTACATATTTGTTTGAATACTCTTTGTTTAATGAGACCGTCGTGGTCCGGTCCTTCCCGTGACCAGTGCATAGCGGGGGTTTAGTTCACCGGATTTCCCTTCACTCTTTGTATTATGATATTTATTGGCGGTTCTGCTTGTGTGCATCTCGTACAACAAGCAGAATACTGATACATTTATAACAAAACAATCTCTGTATCTAGTTCGTTGGATAGTTCAACAGATAAGTTTGTACTATGTTCTTAGAGTCAAACAGTTTAATTTTAAATCTGAAATGAAAAATCAAGTTCTTGTTTTTTTAATTTTTTGTGGAAATACTTCGAGAAATATACATGTTTGAAAAGAATTATGATAGAAATTCCCTGTGGTTCGATGTTATGATAATAGAGTGTAGTAGAACAAAGTGGGTTCTGCAAACGGTAGTGTGTACACAAATCTTATTTTTACCCTCGTGAAGATATAATGCAAAAGAATTTTTTGTTGAAGCGTGATTCAGAGTTAATTCTTTCAATATTTGGAACAATCGTAATGAAGATCCTCAACCTACTGGTACTTGGAATGAGATAGAAGAGTCAACTGTTAAACTCTTAAGCAACCTTCAAGAGGAAGCAAATGAATACCCTTTTACTGAAAGTTTAAGCAAAAAATTTTGTCAATTCAAGCGATATATTATCATTAAGAGATTATAAATTTATTGAAATAACCTACAATTATAGAATTCTTATGTAACCATGGAATATTTGAATTTTTCATTAATTTCAATTGCATATGTTCCCTAGATTTTAATTCTTCGTTGACGCGATATATCTAATTATGATTTTCTTTTAGTAATGTATTAGTCCTTTCAATAATGAAATACGAGAATTAATTGACATTTCAAATATAACAAGTATTTTGTTTTCGTTCATAATATAAAAAGTACAAAGAAATAATTTTTCATATTTTTATATATAACAGCTAAATGAGATTTAAACACCAAATGACACTATACCTTTATAATAACACCTCTCCATAGTAGCCATGGATTTTCTCGAACAAATGCTATTACTATCTAGAGGTTTGACTATAATATTATTACTGTCGAGAGGTTTTACTATATAAGGAATAATATTAAATAAGAAATAAGTATTCATAACTTTGTTCAAATCTATATCCATGTTATATTGAAAAGATGGTAGTCAAACTTTACATTAAGACAAGTGATCTTTTTTTGGATTAATAACTATAATCTTTTTTTCCAATTTTCATTTTAAGTCAAGATTGATATCCATTAAGAAGATTACTATTATAAAAGAGAGATAATATAACAATTTTATTCACAAAATTATTCAATGGAAAACTTTGGTGTTTCTTTTCGATCTTCTATTATCCTCATTGCTTGCTTTTGTGGTAAGTATGCATCTACAGTTTCTATTTGATTTTGAAAGTAAATATTCCTTCTCTTTATTTAAATTTATTTTTATTAAATTAAGAGGAAATAAAATGTTAACCTTGCGGTAGATGACAATCACAATAGATCATAATTCAAATCTTAGTAGAAATAAAAAAAATGATATTTGATTTTTTTTATTTTTGTTTAAAATTTGACGTGTTCGAGTTATTCGATACTTGTGTTTTTAAAAAGAATTTGTATACACATATACTGATTCTAACCCTGCAATTATCAACCTCCCTCATCCTCACCTCAAAATAGAAAAACAAACAAAATTTGGGCAAATCCCAATAGCCTCCCATCAATAATTAAGTTATATTATGTATTTATAATTACAAAAAATGTATATACACATTGTGAATTCGATTAGGCTCTTTCTTCAATTTTTTTTTTTTTTTTTGAATAAAATCAAAACCAAACCAAACAAGTGAAGTTTGGTTTATGTACTAGGTTTGATTCGATTTTTCAACTTGGTTTACCCAGGGGCGGACCTACCCTGTTGAAAAAAAGGTATCGCCTAAGGCCCCTAAATCTGAGGGCCTCATTTTTTAAGTAATAATATATATATTATGTGTAAAAAATAAATTTTTTATGTATAATAAAAGTATTATTAGTAGAATTTTGACATATTTGGAGTATTATATCTCAAGAAAAATTAAATGTATTGATTATATCACTAACTAAAAGAGACTTATGAGAAGAAAGCGAGCATATAATTTTAAAATAGATTTTGTTAAAAAAATAACTTTTTTTCTTAAAATTTTAAGGCCTCCGTTTGATTTTGGACTTAGGCCACTAACATACTTGTGCCGCCCTTGGGTTTACCAAATCGTGAACAATCCTAGTAGAAAATACTTGTATATATACAACAGATTGATTCTAACCCCGCAATTATCAGCCTCCTCTACCCCACACCCCGAAAAATAAAAATAAATAAATTTTGAACAATTTTTGATCGTCTTCAGTTCAATAATTAAGTTATTATATTCGACTGAACTCGTAACACGTCTCGATTTTACAGGGATGTTGATGATGACACAAGTGAATGGTGATGACAAGTTATGTGAATATCGTTTCACTGGTTATGTGCCTTGTGAAACTTTACCAGATTGCCCTTTATATTGTAAAGTTGCTTTTCAAAAGGATCCATCACGTTATGTTGATGCAAGGTGTGAGGATAGTGGTGTACAATCTACGTGTGTGTGCACCTATAAACCCCCTTGTGATCGGGATTAGAATTTTTTAATCTGTTTCAAAAAAAAAATAAAATAATGATGAATGAAAAAGTCGTGTTTTGATCGAACATTTTCTTGTATTTGTAATCACTAATCGTTGATTGGAGTTTGTTTATACCGGATTTGGTATAGTTAAATTTGTAGGTGAGTCAAGAGCACGCGTTACGACTTAGTCTTGCTTGGGGTTTGATTTGTTAGCGGTTAGTGAATCAAGAGCAGGTGTTATGATTTAATTTTGGTTTGATTTGTTAGCGGTTGGTGAGTCAAGATCCTGCGTTACGATTTAATTTTGGTTGGGATTTGATTTGTTAGCGGTTGGTGAGTCAAGATCACACGTTATGATCTAATTTTGCTTGGGGTTTTGTTGGCAGTTAATTAATTAAAGGAACTAATATTAACTTAATAGCGAGTAAATAAATGCTGATGAATGATAAAGTGATGCTTTGATCTAAAGTTTTCTTGTATTTGTAATCGTTAATCGTCGATTGGAGTTAGTTTATCCTGGATCTGGCATAGCTTAATTTGTAGATGAGTTAAGAGTCCATGTTACAATTTAATCTTGTTTGGGATTTAATTTATTAGCGGTTGGTGAGTCAAGAACAGGTGTTATGATTCAATTTTGCGTGGGGTTTAATTTGTTAGCAGTTAGAGCATTTGAGTGATTAAAGGAACTAATAATAACTTAATAGCGAGTAAATAAATGATGATGAATCAGAAAGTGATGTATTTGATCCAAAGATTTCATTAATTTCAATTGCATATGTCGCTTAGCATGAAATTAACGAAATTGTTATAGACCGCACCTTCAAAACTCATCGAAAAAGTAGTTATAAAAATGGAAAAATTACCTAAAACCACAATATAACTATCTAAACTTCTAAAAATTACGCCACTTCTTAAAAATTACTTAAATCTCAACATTTCATATTTTTTACTATTTCTGAGATTACATGTATCTAATGTATGTATCTACTGTGATACAAGTTAATCACATTAGATACATATATCAACAGTATGTATCTAATGTAATTAACTTGTATCATCAAAGGTTAAATGTTGGGATTTTAGGAGATTTTGAAAGATGTTGGGATTTTTAGTAATTAATAGTAAACATGTCGGTATATATGTAAAATTTACTAAAAAAATATCTCTGCCATCAACATTCCTAAAACATACAAAAGACGAAAAAATACAAGCTTATCCAAACATTGTATCATTAAAAAAATACAATATAATACGATACATTATGAAATATTATGTAATAAATACCTGTGAATTTGGCCTTTAACCTGATTGGAGAATTCTTTGAGTACAGTGAAAACGAATACCAACATACCTCTCTGCTCCAACCAACCTCACCGTCTATATAATCCAAACACAAAAATAATAGAGATTAACTAATATACACTGACAGTATAACTTTTTTTAATTGTAACTTTTCAAATATAATCACTTTTAAAATATTCTAAATTTATTCTAACAGAATATTTGTAGGAGTATGACCCTATTTACCAAAATTGCAAATACTCCATTGAGTTTTTTTTCTTTTTTATTACTTTCAATTCTATATTTTTTTCAATAATATTCACCGTTAAAGCAAAACACCAGCATTCGCCATTGAAAGCCATCACAATTACCACTTTTTAGAATAACTTTTTATTCCCCATTTCAATTGTATATTATACATTGACCTACGTACAAATCAAATAAAGTTCAATTTATTTAATCGATTTGATTTGATTTGATTTTTTAATTTAGGTCAATTTTATCCAAACATAAACACTCTTAGTAGGAACATACCTGACTCACCATATAAGAATTGGATAGGGGAGAAATTATATACTCTTCATTGAATTAGGAGAGTCAAACAAGAACACATTTCACATAATTTCAATGTAATCACACTTATATTTTACATAATACGCTTGTATTGGTACTAAAACAAGAAAATATATATGAAAATATATAAGGAGAGAGAGTGGGAGAGAGATTTATGGAGGAGGGAGGGAATTACGGAGGAGAAAGAAAAAAGTTGTAAATATAATTAAAAATAGTGGGTAACCTGCTATTTCAGGTAATGTTATCTGACAGTGTAAAAAAAATATTACACTGTCCGTGCATATTAGTTAATCTCAAAAAAATATATAACTACAAAAGAATAATTAGCACAAAATGAAACAACCCCACAAGTACAACAAACCTGTTGTAATGAAACTAATATTCAATGGAAATTATGATGAACTAATATCTAAAGTCATACGATCATAATATCAATCATGAATCACCAATCAAAGTTAAAAATCAATAACAATAATTTCATAAGTATGGTCCGAAAAGAATAGGATGTATGAACATTTTATTCTTGAGACAATACATCGAAACACTCCTAAACTTGTAGTCAAAGCTTACTTTAGACCCTAAACTAATCGGACAATTATTTACCCCCCTTAACAACTTTCAAGTGAATTTTTTTCCACCCTAAAAGAATTATACCACTCTCAATACGGAGAGTGAAATGCACGCGCCCCACGTAATTGCCAAATTAGTGCCACATCAGTGCCATGTCACTGCCACATAAGAAATTGTATTTTTTTTTTTTAAAAATAATTCAATAAACATATTATTTTTATATTTTTTTTTTAAAAAGCAAAAAATATATTTGTACTTTATATATATATATATATATATATATAATTATTTTTAATATATATATAAAAAAAGAACCCCCCTACTTCTTCTTCTTTTCCCTCCTCCCCCCCCCCCCCCCCCCCCCCCCCCCGGGCCGTTCTCCTCCTTCAATTCTTTAACAGCCCCCTAGCCCCCTTTTCTCCTCCTTCTTTAATTTCTTTTTCACCATTAACACCATTTTTCACCATTAACACCAATAACTTGATTCGAATTTAACAAGAAATTGATAAATAACTTGTTCATGTAGATTAAGCCATGACTCCTCTATCAACATTTAGAAATCAACAATTGCAAGTAGAACAAAACCTAAACTCATCCACAATAATTTCAGATCTACCAAACGATTTAGCAGCAATAATACTAATATTCGTTTCTTTGTTCCGATCTGCCATGAAAATGCTTCCTGCTTTAATTTTTTTTCACCATTAACACCATTATTTCAAACCTTCTCAAATGCTCCAATAAGCACATACCGAGAAAGTGATAAATTGTCATAAGTTATTTATCATCACAAATTGGATGTAGTCATCTAAAAAAATTAAATAAAAGTAAAAAAAAATTAATGAAGGGAGAGGTTAATGAAGCTTAGTAATGGTGTTCTTGAAAAAAAAAATTTAGCCTAAATGAAGAAGATGAAGAAACGGGGTGGGGTGGGGGTGAAGGATATTAAGAAGATGAAGAAATGAGGTGGGGGGTACGAAGAAGATGAAGATATGGGGGTGTTGGGGTGGGGGTGGGGGTGGGGGAAGGGGGCGGTTATGAAGAAGATGAAAGTGAGATTGTTTGCATGAAAGTGAGATTGTTTTCAATAGCTCCCGGCTTGACAAAACATAATAGAATAACAGACAAAGCAAGAGGTCAATAGTTGTGCTAGATTTTGGCAAGAAACCAACATTAGGTTGAGAAATTACCCTAGTGATGTCCCACTATCGTCCTCGCAAGCAATTTTATCACCTATTCGTGGTGGTATTCGATCTTCATCTATCGAAGTTTGCAGCGAGATGAAGAAGTGATCGTGTCAGTATATTATTTCAAAATTTGATCACAATATCACTTAAATAGAATTGTAATATTTTTAATTATTTTATATAAAGTAAAGTTTTAATTGATTTAGAAGTCAATTATTATGATTTCTTATCTACGTCAAATAAGGACTTTTATTAATTTTTTATATAATATATATAGTATTCTTTTCATACATTTTAGGAGTCATTAATTTCTTTTTATATATATTTAGGAGTCCTTAATTAAATTAAAATTATAGACATTCTTTTTTTATATGAAGTGAAATTCTAATTTATTTAGAAGTGTTAAATATTATAATTTCTCATCTAAATTATATAAAATTTTTAATTAATTTGAAAGTCTTAAATCTTTGGATAATCATTATACCTTCTTTTTTTTTTGCTTCTTAATTTTTTCCCCTTTCCATCCATAGTTTTTATTTTTTGATTATTAAATATTTTTTGCTTTTCATGCCTAGATTTTTTTTTATATACGGTAAATTTTAATTGATCTAAAAGTGTTAAATAGTATGATTACTTACCTAGATAAAAAAGGACGTTAATCAATTTTAAAATATTAAATATTATATAATAATTTAATAATATAAAAGTTAAAAAATACGTGAAAAGATATTTTATCTATTACAGAGACTTTTAGTGAGGACATAAAGTTCAAATGACATTTATAAGCACTTTCACACTTTTAATATCATATATATAGATATAGATATAATCTGATATAGATATTGAATATAGATAGATTAATAGGTAAGGGAAGGATATGAATGATAATTAATTAAAACTTAAGCTAAATCAGGAAATTAGGTTATATGAATGATAATTAATTAAAACTTAAGCTAAATCAGGAAATTATGAACCTATGTTTGCTAATTTGGATACTTATCCCTTTCTTAATTAACTATAATCTCTTTTTCCAATTTTCATATTAAGTCAAGATTGATATCCATTAAGAAGATTAATATTATAATATTTCCTCTCTTATCGCAAATTCTGCAATTATAAAAGAGAGATAATATAACAATTTTATTCACAAAATTATTCATAAAAAGAGATAATATAACAATTTTATTCACAAAATTATTCAATGGAAAATTCTATTTTCCTCATTGCTTGTTTTTGTGGTAAGTATACATCTACAATTTCTATTTGATTTTCAAAGTTAATATTCCTTCTCTTTGTTTAGAATTTATTTTTATTAAATTAAGAGGAAATAAAATGTTAACCTTGTGGTAGATGATAATCACAATAGATCAGAATTCAAATTTCAGTAGAGATCAAAAACCGTTATTTGATTTTTTTTTACTTTTATTTAAAATTTGATGTGTTTGAGTTATTCTATACTTGTGTTTGTGTTGTGGAAAGTACTTGTATACACACAGACTGATTCTAACCCCGCAACTATCAATCTCCCCCACCCCACCCCATAAACAAAATTTGGCCCGATCGTCTCTCATCTGTAATTAAATATATTATGTATATATAATTTAAGAAAAAATGTATATAGACTTTGTCGGGTCGATTAAGTAATTTCTTCGATTTTTTTTTGGAGAAAAATCAAAAACTAAATCAAATTTTATCGATTTTTTAAAAATGTAAAATCAAACCAAACAAGTGAAGTTTGGTTTATGTAATAGGTTTGGTTCGATTTTCTGGTTGATTTATCAAATCGTAAACACCCTAGTGGAAAATACTTGTATACACATACAATTATCACCCTCCCCCACCCTACCCCCACCCCCACCCCCAAAAAATAAAAAATAAACAAAATTTGGACAATTTTCGATCGCCTCCAAATCAATAATTAAGTTATTGTATTCGAGTGAACTCGTAACACTCCTCGATTTTGCAGGCATGTTAATGATGACTCACAATTATCACCCTTCCCTATCCCACAATAAAAATAAACAAGATTTTGGACAATTTTTGATCGTCTCCAAATCAATAATTAAGTTATTACATTCGGCTTAACTTATAACACGTCTCGATTTTCCAGGAATAATATTGATGATGATACAAGTGAATGGTGATGACAAGTTATGTGAATATCGTTTCACAGCTTATGTTCCTTGTGATACTTTACCAGATTGCCCTTCATATTGTAAAGTTGCTTTTCATAATGATCCAACACGTTATGTTGATGCAAAGTGTGAGGATAGTGGTGTACAACATAATTGTGTGTGCACCTATAAACCCCCTTGTAATCGTAATTAGAATTTATTTAGTCTGTTTTTCTTTTTTTTTTTTTTTAAAAACGAATAAATGATGATGAATGAGAAATTAATGTTTTATACTTTGTTTGGATGATGGTTTGTCGTAGTTTAATAATGTATGGTATTGTATGATATGATATGGTTTACAATAGAATATTTGGATGAACTGTATCATTCACTGCTGTTTAATAACAATTTTACAATTTAATTTGACGGTTTGGTACTGTAATGTAACTGCTAAATTTACTAAGATGCCCTTAATTATTATAAATATTAAATTTATTAGTAATTGTTAGAAAAATAATTTTTTTCTACTAATCTGTCACAAATTATGTCATGTAAATATATTAAGTTGTTAAATTCATATAAATTTTAACAAAATTGATACAAGAGTAGATTAGAATAAATGTAATCGAACTCATTATTTATAGCAAAAAAACTTCATTTCCTTTTAGTGTTTTAAAACGTGACCGACCTCCAACGACAAGTACAAAGTTTGAATGCATTTTTAGTCTATGCTACGGGAGTGTTTGGTATGAAAAACAAAAAATAAATCGAGGAAAACAAATGGTTTATTACTTGTTTTCTTGTATTCGTTATGCAAATAGAAAAATATTTTGTAAAAATATCTGTATATATTTAACACAAAATAATGAGAACGAATAGACTAAGGGGGTAGGGTAAGAAAAATTATGAACTTTTTGTTAAGGGTAGGGGTGGGTAAGAATTTTTTTTTGAAATTTTTTAAAAATAAATTAAAAAAAAATATATTTTTGGGTGGGTGTATTGGGCGGCGGGTGGCTGGTAGGAGATGGTGATGGGGTAAATTTTTGTAAAACATTTTATAAATTAAAAAAATTAATTCGGGAGAGGGGCTGGTAAGTGGGATAGTGTGTGTGGGGGAAGGTGGGGGTGGGGTAAGAAAATTTCAAAATAAATTCTTTTAAAATAATTTTTTTTTAAAAAAAATTGGGGTGGAGATTCGGTAAGGTGTGGGGTCGAAGTTAGATAGGGGGTGTGATAAAAAAAAGTTTAAAATTTTTTAAAAAAGAAATTTAAACAATATATTTTTTTTGGACGGGATAGAGTGGGGGAAGGGGGAGGGGTAGGAGGTGAAGTTAAATAATATAAGGTAAGGGATGAAATATGATTATATAATATTAAATAAGGACATAATTGAAAAAAAAAATCCAAACTATGGGATACCACTAAATCGGTGGTTCAATAAAGTGAGGGTTTTCATGGTTATCAAACCATGAAATTAAACCATACCATACAAGACATTTTAAAAAACAATTAAAACAAACATGGTTCCACATTAGTATCCATACCATATCATACTATACCATACCATGAAAAACCACCATCCAAACAGTGTGTTAATCTAAAGTTTTCTTGTATTTGTAATCATTAATCATTGATTGAAATTTGTTTATCCTAGATTTGGTACAATTAAATTTGTAGACGATTTAAGAGCACGTGGTACAATTCAATTTTGCTTGGGCTTTGATTTGTTAACGGTTGGTGAGTCAAGATCAGATGTTACGACTTAAGTTTGATCGGAGTTTGATTTGTTAGCGGTTGGTGAGTCAAAAGTGCGCGTTATGATTCAATTTTTCTTGGGGTTTAATTTGTTAGCGGTTAGAGCAGTTGATTGACTAAAGGAATTAATATTAACTTAATAGCGAGTTAATCAATGATGATGAATAAGAAAGTGGCGTTTTGATCCAAAGATTTCTTATATTTGTAATTGCATCGCTAAATAGCGTCTCTCAATTCTTTGAAATTTAAGTTTGTTCCGACTCAATTATAAAGCTAAGTGACCGAAATTGTGCGAACCCATAAAACTCAGTAAAGAAAAAAAAAAGAAAATATAAGTCAAACATAGTTAAATATAATATATCTTTACAACCTCAAAGGCTAGGGCGGACCTATGTGCAATTTTGTGGTGTTCTGATACATATTAAATTCGACATATTAGATATAACCATATTATAATATATAAAATTGGTATAGGAGTCAAAAAGCATCGTACAAAAAAGAAGATTGCTGACTACTTTGATTTCAAGGTGAAATTTTAAAATTTTAAACGTCAATATGTATGTTCGCATCTCTCCGAGACTTCCATGACCCCTAAATCCTGAATGCGCCACTGCTCAAATAGATGTCCAAGTTGTTGTGACTCAATATGAAATCATGTGATTATGATTGGGATTATGATTCAAACTCATTTATTTAGAAATATCCATAGAAAATGTGAATGATGTAAGATGAAAGACTACGAGGTAATATTACTAGCTCAGTTAATTGATCATCGAAATTTTTATTTTATTAATGAGAGTTCGATTTCCCACGTTGTAACTATCATGTATTTGTATATATTGGTATATAACTATCATGTGTCTGTATTTAACTTAAAGAGAAAAGAAATCATTTCCCCTCCGAACTTGTCCGCTCAACTTACTTTAGCACTTAAACTAAACTTTCGTTTAGTTACCCCCTTAACATCTTTAAAGTATATTAAAATAAGTCCTTAACAGCCCGCGTATAGACAAGAGTTGTTGGGCGCGTTAAAACTCAATTTTGTCTATTTAATTTCTTTTAAATACCCGTTTGGAGGCCCCTAACGGTTATATCCGATTTTCTTTAAAAAATCCTAATTTTGCCTCTTCTTCTTCATCTTCAATCCAAAATTCGTTCAATTCATGAAATTGATACAAAAATTAAAATTATTTTCTCTTTATTTCTATTAAGCCACATAAATTTGAGATTAAAAAACATAAAATCGAATTGATTTTTAGCTTTGTCTCCTTTTCGTATTAAGGTATAATCTCATTCATTACTTTGTTTATATTTTATTAGGAATTACTTTCGTAATGAATTTCTGAATTAATTTGTTTATCGTCTCCTTTAATTTTGTTTCTAAATTTTAGCTTATTTGGTGAAATGAATTTCTTGTAGCACAATAATGAAGTCAGTTAACTTGAGTAAATTATGCATGGAAGAAAATGATTCTTCTTTGAAGCAAGAAGTTCATTGTAATCATGGGATTTTGTTGCATATGAAGATATCTTGGACTTCAAGAAATCTCGGTAGAAGACCTTGGGCATATCCTTATTACGGGATAAATATCAAATTTTACATTTTCTCTTGTTATTTCGATAGAATTGATTAAGAGAAATGAGTTTAATTCATTCTTTATTTGTCACCATTGAAGGGTCCAAGATCTTGCGACTTTTGGTGTTGGAGGGATACAGAAGACATTGATCCGAGGTCCAAATATGTGATTTCAAAATTAATAGAAAAACTAGGTGAGCTTGAGAATTTAGTTGAATCTTGTCATTTCAATGAAGTTGAGAAATTGATTGGATTGAACAAATCAATTGAGGAAGGTTCAGAAGAAGTTGACAAGCCTAAAGAATCCAAACACGATGATAATCGGATTAAAATGAAATTGGAGAAGTTGGAAGAAGAGATTCGAAAGATCAAGGTGAAAGAAAAGAAGTGGAGACGAATAACTGAAGAGAGGACTAGAGACAATACTCACTTCTTTGTTGTGTTTTTTTGTTGTATATGAGTAATATCTTTAATCTATTTGGTTGGGATGCTCTATATGAAAAAAAGTTCAATGAGGTTACCTTAGCACTACGTTGTTGTTAGATGATGTGTTGCAAATTATTGTGTTGAGTAGTGCAACTTCTTTTGTATTTGGATTCTCTTATATATTTATGAAGAAGAGAAAGGTTGCATTTAATTTGAATCATGTTTGTTCGAGTATATTTTGTAATGGTGCAACTTCAACTACTTTCGTGTTTGTTTGAGTATCTATTGTTAAATTGATTGCATTTGAATCATTTAATAGCCAAAAAATAAGTGCAGCAACAAATTGCAATTTGAAGCTGCAAAATGTCAAAATACTACAGGCACAACACAACAAAAATACAGTCACAGTTGCTGATATTTCAACAGAAATGTAAACACCTAATTTTTGACCAAACCTAAGTGTTTTTTTCGCTATTTTAGTGTTCAATTTGTATCTTTTTAGGTCTAAATTAGATATTTTAAATTTATCTTATTTTTTCTAAACTTGTTTTAAAAATTTGAAAACTACAAAAATAGAGTCACATTTTTAAACAAGTTTTTATTTTGTTGTTTATTTATTTATTTATATTTAGGAAAAAGAAAATTTTCTAAATTATATTTGTTGTCTTCTTTTAACTTTTAATTAAAAAAATCTAGTGATATTAATATTTCTTAATCATATTTCTAAGGCTCGCTGTTTAACTTATTTATATTTTTATTAATTTTAAATAGATTTTATCATTTTTATTTCTATTTAAAATATTAAAAAAAATATAATAATAATAATAATTTAAAAAAAAACTAAAAACTACCCATACTTATTCCCCTTCCCCACGTCCCACATCCCATATTTTCCACAATTCTCTCACTTTCACAACTCACGCCCCATTATTCTCTCAACTCCACTATCTACAACTTTTCCTGCACTACATAACTCATGACATACACATCACTCACTGGGACTCATTCCCTCTCAACTACACACTTCCTATATAAACACACACACGGAAAAAACCAGAAAAAAGAGAAAGAAAAGAAAGAGAGAAAGTAAATACGGAGAGAAAAAAAAGGGAAAGAAAGGAAAAGAGTGACAAGTTGAGTTCGGATTCCTGATCGAGTTTTCGGTGGCAACGTTAGAGTTTTTATTTTGATTTAGTTCGTCATACAGGTTTTTATCTGATCCTACATGATACACGTATGATCATGATCATGACATTTTTGAGTATTTTTGAAGACTAGTCAATAAAGAGCCCTTTTGTTATTTTGTCTATTATTGTAATGTAGTATAAATAGAACATTGTAGGGTTTATTTCTATAGTTGATCATTATTATTGAAGAATACTTCTCTTAGAGTGAGAGAGAGAGTCCAATTGAAACTAGGGCATAACATAAGGGTGGATTCTCTTGTGTGTTGCATTTTGCTTGATATGTTGGTGCTTGGGTGGTGGACGCCTCTCTTGTGTCAATTGTAAGAGCTAGGTGTTTGTTGTGTGAAGTTTAAAGGTCCAAGAGTGGAATATGCTCTTGGGTTGTTAAGACTACATCAACACTTGTCTAACTACCTATCTTGTATCTTGTTTTAGTTTCGGCTTCTTGTGTTGTTAATATAACCCATTTGTTCTTGTTGCTATTGTAATATTGTGGAGCTTTATCTTGTGTTGCTAAACTTGTTGTTGGCTGGCTGTTTTGGTGTATTAACACCTTGTATCCTCTTCTTTCTTTTTCTAGATAGTGAATCCGAGAGAGGTCCCCATTTGGTCCATGATTTGTTGTGATTTGTGGACTGTTTTGGGGTGTGATTTTGTGTTCCCTTGTTTGTTCCATATCATTTGGTATCAGAGCAAGGTTTGATTTTGTTCCAACAAAATCAATCTTGGGATTGTTATCTTGAAAAAAAAAAGTTACTGTTCACGTTTTTAGGGTCTTTCAAAAAAACTTGATTTTTGTATGTTTCTAGTGTTAGATCTTGTTCCCTAACACTATTAGAGTATAGAAATTGAAAATCCCAACAAAAAAAGAAGTATCAAAATCGAAAATCCCCAAAAAATATACTAAACCTGTTTTTGACCCTAGGTCAACTTTTTAGTTTTTGATTTTGCATTTTTCTTGTGTTTTTAGTGTTAGATTTGTGTTCTCTAACACTATAGGAGTATAGGGTTCGAATTTGAGCTAAATTGGAGGTTATTTGTGCCATCCACCAATATTGAGCTTGAGAAGAAACTTGAAGGTGGGATCTCATTGTGGGAGGTTGTTTTGAAATAACGTGTGTTTTGTGTTGTAGGTTTTGCATTGTATTGTTATGTGTGACGTTGCGGACTGATTTGGTATCTTGATTGGACCGTAACTTGAAGGGTTATTTTTGATACCACTACAATGGAACCCGAGGCTTCAAATGCTCAAACAATGGATAATAATGCCATCAATCTCATTTTGGCTCGCCTTTAAACTATGTCCCGAGATGTGGCTAGGTTGAATGTGGGTCTTGAGAAATTAAATACGGATGTGGCATCACTGAGTGGGAGATTAGAACGTGTGGAAAGCCAAAGGAGTCGACCTTCTACCCCTCAAAATATTTCCCCAACTAATACTCCCGAGACCTTGCACCAAATGCAATACACACCAATTGCCATAAATCAAACCAATCTTTATTCCCGAAGCCGAGAAAAAGATAGACCAAGCCATTCTCCACTCCACCAAGTCCAACAAGAAGGGCTTGGAACCCAAATACCATCACCAAACCCAAACCCTCCCATCCAAACTCCACTTGACCAAAGACCTCACTATCCAAATCCAATCCCACCACTACAAGCTCCACTTAACCCAAATAGACCCATCCATGTTGAGGGCTATGGTAGGGGAGGACAACATGATGGTTATGGGACGTATGATGATGTTTACTTGAGGTAAGAAAGAATGAGGTGTAGACATGGGGAGTTAGGTCGAGAGGTGAGAGATGACCACCCAATATGAGATGTAGGTCTCAATTCCATCAAAATGAGCCTTCCCATTTTCAAAGGTGAGAGTGATCCCGAAGCCTACCTTGCATGGTAGTCATCTTGTGACAAGATCTTCCAACTTAATGATCTCACCGAAGAAAAAAAAAAAGTTGTTATGCTATAGCTCACTTCAAAGGGTATGCTAATACATGGTGGGAGCATGTTAAACGGTTTGGGAATGAGATGATTGGGGGACCACCTCCTCCTTGGTTTCGATTGAAGAACCTTATGCGACAAAGGTACTTGTCCAAGACTTATAGGCATGAGCTCCTTGCTAAATTGTATAATTTGAGGCAAGGGAACAATAGTGTCATGGCTTACTACGATGAATTTCAACAATTGATGTTGAAACTTGAAAACTAAGGCGAGCAAGTAAGTCATGACATTGTGCGTTTCAAGGTTGGATTAAACAAGGACATCTCCACTCGCATGACGCTTCAAAAATTCGACACCATAGATGTCATCTTCCATGCGGCTTTAGAGGTTGAGAGAGAGCTCAAAGATAACTCATTCATGGCTACCCAACCCGAGGCCACCAAGGTTGTCAAAAAACATCCTCCAAGGTATGAAGGTAAATTGAATTCTACTTTCAATCCCAAGGGATTTCAATGCTTCAAATGCCAAGGGTGGGGGCACAAGGCTAGTGAGTGCCCAAACCGAAGGAACGTGATCCTAAGGTAGGGAAAATTGTACTATCTTGGGGAAGAAGTAGTAATTTAATCGGCTAAGGTTGATGGCAAGCCTCAAGATGGAGAGCAAAAAGAGGTTAAAATACAAGGCGAGGAAGATGTAGAAGATGTGTGGCCGTGTGAAGGAGATTGTGAAGTGCCTTTGTAAAAGAGGTGAGGTTATGAATTTGTGGGCAAATTTCTCCCAAGATGGAGAGGATGATACAAGTATGATCATGATCATGACACTTTTGAGTATTTTCGAAGACTAGTCAATAAAGGGCCTTTTTGTCATTTTGTCTATTATTGTAATGTAGTATAAATAGAACATTGTAGGGTTTATTTCTATAGTTGACCATTATTATTGAAGAATACTTCTCTTAGAGTGAGAGAGAGAGTCCAATTGAAACTAGGGCATAACATAAGGGTGGATTCTCTTGTGTGTTGCATTTTGCTTGATATGTTGGTGCTTGGGTGGTGGACGCCTCTCTTGTGTCAATTGTAAGAGCTAGGTGTTTGTTGTGTGAAGTTTAAAGGTCCAAGAGTGGAATATGCTCTTGGGTTGTTAAGACTACATCAACACTTGTCTAACTACCTATCTTGTATCTTTTTTTAGTTTCGGCTTCTTGTGTTATTAATGGAACCCATTTGTTCTTGTTGCTATTGTAATATTGTGGAGATTCATCTTGTGTTGCTAAACTTGTTGTTGGCTGGCTGTTTTGGTGTATTAACACCTTGTATCCTCTTCTTTCTTTTTCTAGACAGTGAATCCGAGAGAGGTCCCCATTTGGTCCACTTGTGATTTGTGGACTGTTTTGGGGTGTGATTTCGTGTTCCCTTGTTGGTTCCGTATCACTACACTACTGATTGTCTAAGTTTTATTGTGAATCAAAGAATGAATGAAGATGTTTAAATGATTTTGTGCATTATTTAGTATGTAAAGTCTCTTCCATTATTGTATCTTATTTGCTTATGACTATCTTTATATCGTATTATTGATATGATATTTGTATTTGACTAAGCATGTGTATGTTTTCGTATACAAGCTCGCTTATTTTTGTGTACTTACTCTATGTGTTACTTTGTTTAACAATTGAAAGAACTTATCATCAACTTATTTTAAGATTTTGTTTACGTTTCATTCCATTTTTGGAGGGTTGATAGAATTAAATACACACTCGTCACGTAGAAGGAGTGGGCTATTCAAACATGGAAGAAGTGTAGTATGTTACGGTCACTGTTAGAATATTTGATGCTATAAAACACACTTTGTTAATATAATTTTTTTTTAAGTTTAGGAAGTTATATTGGGGCATTTATCAAGTTCCTTTTACGTTCAAAAAGAAATCAGCTTTAGGCCCCATGATGTTAAGGACCCCAAACTTTCTTAATATGACTATTAATTTATTTAAAACTTAATGTAATATTTGTTCAAATAATTTTTTTTTTCTTTAGCACAATTAAGTTATGTAACGAATAGTTATAGATAATTAGATCTTATTTTTATATTGTAGAAAGTAGTATATCTTATTTTAAGAATATATTTAGTTCATTACAGACAAAAAATCAATTTCTCATAGTAAGAAAACCAAGGAAAGAGGGAACTGGGCAAATAAAAGAAAAACAAAACAGTTTCTTTAAAGTGGAAATTAATGAACCTTTATAATTGGGGTATGCATAATTGATTATGATGTTCTGGCAATTTACGTGTACAAAATTTTTTTTTGTAATGTTTTTTGTTAATGAGAACTATCGAGTTAAAAGCCATTTTAATTATATTAATAGTGATAGTATCACATGGTCCATAACACTCATTTTAAGTTGAAATATTTTTATTAAATAATTTATATCCTTCACAATTACTTGTTTATTGTATGACTCTGATTCATGCTTTATATAATTTTGTTCCCTGGCATGGTTGCATCTCATTTGTTAAATTGATATGTAGTAGAATGCTGAAACTAGATTTTACTTAAAGTGAAGAGTTGTCACGTTTAACTCAAAGATCCTTAGGCCAATAATTGGTTGATTTAAGTTTTAGTGTAGTGTCGATATTTATTTAGTCCAATAAGCGTGAGAATGAGCAAGAATGAGTTGTGGTTTTATTCGAGACCCTTCACAATTGAAAAAAAAATAAAGGAGAGGGAAAACCCATTTGTAAGGGAGCGAACTTGAAAAGAATGATTTACGTTCTTGATCTTTAGAAAATTAAGAATTTAATAATACAATTGAAAGTTAGTGATGACGTTGGAAAGCCCTGCTACCGACCATTCGCTATAGTAAAATTAACATATTATTTGAAGCCATTTGAACTGGGTTGGGTAGATTCTAAACCTGTTAGGTGCTTATCTAGACTTGGAAAAATGGGACGATCCATAAAGGCCTCAAAGGCGCGAGAAATGTATCAAAACTTATGGTATGACCGGAAATTACTGCTACTGGCAAGCCACACATTAATATAATTAAATAATTTAAAATAAATTCAAAGTAGGATGTAAGTAACTTTTAGGCTTACAAATATTATGTATCCAAGAGATTAATTTAAGCCAGACGTAATTCATTAAAGCGACCGTGCTAGAACCACGGGACTCGAGGGGTGCCTAACACCTTTCCCTCGGTCAACAGAATGCCTTATCGAATTTCTAGTTTGCAGACCAAAAATAAAGAGTCATTTTCTTTTGAACAGGGATTCAATAAGATAACTTGAAACACCCAAACTCAATTCCAAGTGACGACTCTGTAAATAAAATAATCCCTATTCAAAACGTTACTTTAATTGAAAAAACCCATTTTTCTCTAAAACCAACTCCCTAACGGGGTTGGATGTGGTGAAAAATAGGGGTGTGACAAGAAACATTAGCCAAAAATGCTGTCACAGCTGCTGATATTTCAACAGAAATATTAGCCAAAAATGCAGTCATATCTGTTGATATTTCAACAGAAATATTAGCCAAAAGTGCAGTCACAGCTGCTGATATTTCAACAAAAATATTAGCCAAAAATGCAGTCACAGCTGGTGATATTTCAACAGAAATATTAACCAAAAATACAGTCACTACTGCATCATTGTTTTCAAAACATGTCTAATTAGTGCAGTCACTGCTGGATAGTTTAAGTCACCACAATTGAACTACTAGCTAAGTTAAAATCACTATTGTTTCATAACACACCATCAATACAAAAATAGAAAAATATAATTAGGCTTTTACTGAAAAGTTATTGAACTTGTTTGGCTTAGATGATTCAGTTCGGCAACATTTGACCTTGTCCTCATTCTTTTCTGTGCTCTTTTGTCTTCAAGTTCTTGTTGGGTCACAACTTTCTTTTCTTTCCATTTCACACTTGATGTTGGTTTGTAATGTCCAAGATATCCAGTCACTATGGAGGAGTTCATAGGCATTCCAGGCTGACAAAAATAAAAGAGAACAAATTTAACTTAAGACTTGGAAAAGGTTTACTTTAAACTAGACAAATATAATCAAGAGATTTTAACTTACATTGAGGATTTTAACATCGCTCTCTGTATGAAGCACCCCCATTCCAACCATCCTAGGTCTTTTATTAGCTGTCCCTCTACTTTTGCTAGCACCAATGACACCATCTCCTCTTGCTATACCAACACAACCAACAACAGCAGCATTAACTCTTTTACCTCTACCAGTTCCACCAACAACTGCAGCATTAACTCCTCTACCTCTATCAGCTCCACAAAAATCAACAAATTTAAAGTGAAATCGAATAAAATCGTCGCGGTTTAGAGAGGTTTTAGAGAGAGAAAAGTGAAATGGGTTATTATTTAGGATTTGGGGGTATTTGATAAAAGTGGATTGGATTATAATTGAGAATGAGTCGGGTTATAACATCAACCAATCAAAGAGTGCGTGTTTAACAACACCCAGCCTTGACTTAGGTTAGGCTACGAAAGTATTATTTTAATAAACTTTAAAGATATAAAGGGGTAAATAAACGAAAGTTTAGTTTAAGTGTTAGAGTAAGTTGAGCGGACAAGTTCAGGGGAAAAATGATGTCTTTTCTCTAACTCAAAGGTATAAATTATATTTAGTCACCAACTAAATTTATTTGTATATTTTTATTAGCGCGTTTGTATTTTTACTTTTAGTTTGTTATATTTCTTTTACATACATTTTGAATTTGTATTCATTTATTCATTTGAATTTATATTTATACATATTATCTGAATTTATAATCATTTTATACTTTTGAATTTGTTTCAATTTGTATTTATCTTGAAAATACGAGTTGTAAGCATTTATATTTATAGTTGAATATATATTAAATTCAAAACTAATTTTCATTTGTATCAATTTTACATTTGTATTTCTATTTATAGCTAATTTTCGTAAAAAAATACATTAAATATATAAATACATTAATCTTTTTTAAATTCTGAAGCCATACGAAAAAATAAGAGAAATTTTAATTTTAATTTTATTTTTATATTTTGAAAATTAAAAAGTAAGCTATAACAGTTCATATAGAAAAGAAAGAAACAAAAAATTTGAAAAGGATATGATGGAGAGAACAAAGGGAGTGAATCCTCTCCTTTCCTTTTCTATATTTAAATATAAATAAAATAGTAATAAAATCTATTAGTTAATATTTATATATTAAATTCTAAATACATTTAATCACTAACTAAAATTTAAAATATAATTACTAAAAGTTAGACTAAGCAATTAGTTAAGAGGGGTATAAGTTGACTGTATTTAAAATTTTCCTCAATTTGTAATCCATTTAAAAGATTTCTATAATAAATTTTCTTTGTTACTGTAATATCTTAGTAAATTTTACTATTATAAAAGAGAGGTAAAGTGATTACTTTATGCACTAAATTATTCAATGGAAAATTTTGGTGCATCTTTTCGTTGTTCTATTTTCTTTGCTGTTTACATTTGTGGTCTACAATTGTTATTGGATTTTCAAAATTAGTATTTTTTCTTTTTAGTTTTGGATTTATCAAGTGTTCAAATTCTCAATTGATCATAAAAAGTTTTTATGTGATCTCCTTATATCCGTTGAAATTTTGATAAATTGAGTTATTCATTACTTTTTATTCAATCGAACTGGTATACCTGTTCGGAAAAGGACATGCTCTTTGGATGAACGGACATGAATTTTCAGAATAGGTGCACCCTTTGAACCGAACCATTGCCTCTTTTCAGAAGAGGCATGTTATGGCTATATAAACCTGCTTCATTCATAGATTTAGGTACGAAATTTTCAGAATAAAAACTCTTCTTCTCTTAAAAATATTCTGTGTGACCATTCAAACCATTGAATGCGTTCGTGAAATACAACTATTTGAGGTACCGCTATAATTGAATTGAAGGTCATTTTATTCTGGGAGGAAAATTCCATAACCTCGGGTACAGTGAGGGGAATTATTCCTTAAGGACACTCCGTGAACTCGGAGGACTTGGTCTAAAATTTTTGTTTCATCTTAATTTCTGAAAATAAAATACACTTCTTAGAAAGATCACTTTGATCTTGTGTTGAGGGTATTTTCTGTACTTCATTGTGTTCTTGTTTTTAAACATTAAACTAAAGTTGAAGTTATTGTTGTATTAATACAGATTCTAGTACCCGTAGAAGGAAAATAACAATCTTAAGGAATAAGTCAGAATCTGTATAACTTGTTTTTGGAGATTAAAGCTTTAAGCTTTCTACTCCATTCGAATTTAACTAGTGATTAGAAGACATAACATCTTCATCACAAGTTTAAAATTCACTCGGTTGACAATTGAAAGTCATAAAAACTTCATTGTTAACTAGAAACAAGAAGAAGAATTTAAAGTTGCTTAACTTTACCAGTAGTATTCTGAAAATACTAAATATTTTATCTTGTGATGACAGAAAAAATGACTAACGATAGTCTAATGCAAGATGCAGCTACGACTGTGGGGGCAAACAGTATTGCTTCAACAAGTCGAGCAAATGCTCCGCAACCAATGTCACCTGCGGAGAAGCCCAAAAAATTTGTGGGCATTGACTTTAAGTGATGGCAACAAACGATGTTCTTTTACCTCACCACTTTGTGTCTGCAACGGTTCACTAGCGAAGACGCTCCTGAGGTGCCCGAGGGAACCTCGGACAAAGAGCGTTTCGTAATTGTAGAGGTTTGGAAACATTCAGACTTCCTTTGCAGGAATTATATTCTGAGTGATCTCTAAGATGACTTTTACAATATTTATAGTGGAACTAAGACATCGAAGGAATTGTGGAAGGCACTTGAACGAAAATATAAGACTGAGGATGCGGGAATTAAGAAATTCCTTGTTGCAAGGTTCCTGGACTTTAAAATGATAAATAGCAAATCAGTTGTCTCTCAAACGCAGGAATTGCAAGTAATCATTCACGATCTCCTGGCAGAAGGTATATCTTCGTAAAATAACTTAGTTGAACAAATTGAAAATGTTCTTAGAACTCACATAAACTGTTTTGTAGGTTTGATTGTGAATGATGCATTTCAAGTAGCAGCGTTCATTGAGAAGCTACCACCTCTGTGGAAAGATTTCAAAAACTACTTGAAGAACAAACACAAGGAGATAACTGTCGAAGATCTTATTGTCCGATTACGAATTGAAGAGGATAATAAGGCTGTCGAGAGAAGGTCAAAAGGAAATTCTACAATTAATGGAGCACATATTGTAGAAGATGATCAAAACAGTTCTAAGAAAAGGAAGAAAGCTGAACAAGGAAGCTATCAACCCAAGAAAAAATTCAAGGGAAAATGCTTCAATTATGGCAAGATTGGCCACAAGTCCATGGATTGTCGTGCCCTGAAGAAAGGCATGAAAAAGGATTAAGCAAATATGATTGAATCCAACAAAGAATGCGATGATTTGTGTGCTATGTTCTCAGAATGCAACTTAGTGGGGAAATCCTCGCGAATGGTGGATGGTTTCTGGTGCCACCCGCCATGTATGTGCCAACAAAGAGTTGTTTTCGTCATTCACTCCAGCTCAAGTAGAATAAATGATCTACATGGCTAGCTCTGCTACTGCTAAGGTAGAAGGAACAGGAAAAATATGCTTGAAAATGACTTTAGAAAAGGTCTTGACACTTAACAATGTCTTGTATGTTCTGGAGTTACGTAGGAATTTAATTTCTGTTTCACTTCTAGACAAGAATAGATTCAAATGTGTAACCATTTCTGAAAAAATTGTAATCAACAAAGGAGAAATGTATGTAGGAAAAGGCTAAATGTATGTAGGAAAAGGCTATCTCACTGAGGGCCTTTATAAGATGAATGTAATGAATGTTGGAATAAATAAAAGTTCAAATTCTTCTCATTTGCTTGAGTCTTTTGATTTACGGCATGAAAGTTTAGGCCATGTCAATTACAAAACGTTATGAAAACTGATTAACTTGGAAGTTTTGCCAAACTTTGAGTGCAATAAATCAAAGTGTCAGATGTGTGTGGAATCAAAGTATGCAAAGCATCCTTATAAGTCCGTTGAAAGGAATTCCAATCCTTTAGACTTAGTACACACTGAGATTTGTGATATGAAGTCAACACCATCACGTGGTGAGAAAAAGTATTTCATAACTTTTATTGACGATTGCACTAGATATTGTTATGTCTATTTGCTAAATAGTAAGTATGAAGCAATAGATGCATTTAGGCAATATAAAACTGAAGTTGAAAATCAGTTAGATAAAAAGATAAAAATGATAAGAAGTGATAGGGGCGGAGAATATGAATCTCCCTTCGCCGAAATATGTGTAGAGAATGGAATCATCCATCAAACCAAGGCCCCGTATTCACCTCAATCTACTAAAATTGCGGAAAGAAAAAATCAAACTTTGAAGGAAATGATGAATGCCTTACTTATAAGTTCTGGTTTACCGCAAAACTTATGGGAGGAGGCTATCCTTACAGCCAATCGTATACTCACCAGAGTTCCCCATAGTAAGACACAATCAATTCCTTATGAAAAATAGAAAGGAAGGAAACCCAACTTAAAATATTTAAAAGTGTGGGTGTGTCTAGCAAAGATCCAAATTCCTATGCCTAAAAGAGTTAAGATAGGACCTAAGACGGTGGACTACGTATTCATAGGATATGCTAAAAGTAGTAAAGTATGTCGATTTTTGGTTCATAAATCCGAACATCCGAATATTAATGAAAATACGGTAATTGAATCAGACAATGTTGAATTCTTTGAAAGCATTTACCTGTATAAAATTAGAAATGAACAGTCTAGTGGAGAATCTAAACGACCTCGAGATGAACCAAGTGAGAATGTACATAATGAAGAAAATCCAAGACGTAGTACACGTCAAAGAACGTCTACTTCATTTGGATCGAATTTTGTAACATTTCTCTTAGAAAATGAGCCTCAAACATTTAAGGAAGCGATGACATCTTCGGACTCATCCTTTTGGAAAGAGGGAGTCAATAGTGAGATTGATTCAATCTTAAGCAACCATACATGGGAATTGGTTGATCTTCCTCCCGAAAATAAACCTTTAGGTTCTAAATGGATCTTCAAAAGTAAGATGAAAGTGGACGGCACTATTGACAAATACAAGGCAAGACTTGTAGTAAAAGACTTCAAACAGAAAGAAGGCCTTGATTACTTCTATACATACTCGCTGTTTTGCGGAGAAATTTTGACTTTTTGAATGAGAGTCGCCACTTAATTTTGAAAAGGAATTAAGAAACCTTTGTAATGTACTTAGACGATTCAAAACAGGAAAATCGTTTAAGTTAGAGATTCTAGATAAGCGGTTCCTATTAATGTTTTAGGTAGGTGTTAGGCACCTAAAACGTCCGCTAACTTGCGATTATCCGATCTGTTTGAAAACATTCTTTTGATTAACTTCGGAAAATCAATTTGTTGAAAAAAATAGTTGATTAAGGAAAAAGTTTTTGCAAAATCAGTTTTTTAGCGACTTAGTTAGGAATTTTAACTAGGTTCGCAAGAAAACACATAAAATAAATTAGCAAAAGTAAAAGGGAAAGAGTAGAAGCAGAAGGACTTGAGCCATTAGGCCCAAATCGACAACCCTGTCCTAATCTAGATATTGGGCTTTCAACCCGTCTTCCACCTGTCTTAATTCTATGTTTTCGAGCCTTTAGCTCGAGTTTCGCTTCACCTGTATGAAGTACAACTTTGGCTTCGAGACCCAAATGAATAAATAAGAAAATAAATAAATAAATGTAAATAAATAAATGAAGACGACAATAAGTAAATAAACAAAAATAATAAATGAGATTTTGGGGTCTCGTAGCCGCTTCAAATGATAGGACTTTAATCCACTTGTTCTTCTTTCAATTCTTAGTATCCGTATGCCACGTGATAGGCGTTTAGATTCTTTTTCGGGCTTGACTCAAAGGATGGGGGCCATGTTAGCTCACCATGAAATGTAAGGAAGAAGAGTCCATTTGGACTCCAAGGTGGTTTACATGCGAAAAAAAGAAAGAGAAGAAATCAAAACATATCCGAAATACAAAAGAAAAAAATAAAACAATAAATGTCTTAACACAAATATTCAAACAAAAAAAGGCTAGAAAACCACATATCTTATTTAAAAGTAGGCAGATGATATAAAGAAGGGACATGTTAACTCCACAAAAATAATGTCAAGTGAAAGAGAGAATAATATCGATCCGGTTGCATGCCTATGAAGTGAAAAGCAGAAGTTTGACATCAAAATGTAAAAGAAATCAAAGCATGTTCAGAATACGGGTAGAAAAAGAAGCAAACAGATTTACACATTCAAAAGCTACTAACTAACTATTATCTTATTCAACATCAACCTTAGAAGTATAAATGCCAAGTGCTATCCCGCAACATGCTTCTACTATGACCATTTGAGGTACCCAAGTCTCAGCGATAAGCGAATAGACAAAGTTATATCATAATGGGATAGATATCCCAGGCCTTTTTCGCAAGATAAAAGACTTAAAGGTTCTATCGAACTTATACTCATGTCCTATTTAGGGGGAACAAAACATAAAGGGAAACTGGGAAGAGGGCCCGTGAGACTGGAATGCTTTCTATTCGCATGAGTATATATAAAATCCCTATACAGAGGTAGCCAATAGACAACAACTACTACGAACTAATGCTAGATGGAACCTGGAAATCTCATTTCCGAATCAAACATGTCAGAATTGAATTTCAAAGGGGAACGAATAACCAATAATCAAATGAAAATTCTTTAAACCAACATCTCCCTCTCTTTGGCAAGTCACGGAGAATCATGAGCCAAGAGTTCATTAGGAAGTTTTCACCACACTTTCCTCGAAATAACAACTAGAGAAGCTCCACATAAAACAGGTAAGAAGGACAGATTAACTAGAAATCCAGCAAAGGTAACTTCTACCCAACAAATTCCATGAACGAAACCTCAACTGGAACAGTCAGATACAAAAAGATAGCGATCAGGAGAGTTTTTAATAAGAAAGGGCATTCCGCAATAAAACTGAGGTTAATATATATTCGATTGGTCCTGTGCACAGTAAAGCAGTACAACGTTATTTGAGACATCAAGTCATTATCTCATTTACACAAAAGCAGTCAACGAATTTCATTCAAGATGCTAATGAATGTTGTCATTTGAGTCTTGCTTCCATATCCAGGTCAGACGAAATGTACAGGTATAAAAAGAGTAACCTTTCACGTAAAACCATGGTTCGAACTGACGATGTATTGAACAAGTTTACATAGAGGAAAAGAGAAACCCATGGAACAACCAGTAAAACAAACTGATAAGGAAAATTTCTTTAAACAAATACCAGATTGAAAATTCAATGGCCTTCACGGCTCCTACAACACATAATTCCAGCACACAACAACATTACTATAACGAAATCCTAAAGAAAGAGATGAAGAGAAGAAAACCACATCAAAATTAAAATGAAAAAAAGGTGTTTACCTCTCTCGGAGCAGCAAAATGAGCCAACGAGCTACGATCGGAATATTATCACCGCCAGAAAATCTCAATACCGTCGTGAACACTCGACTAGCTAACTGTTTATCCCTAAAATCTTTACCGTACAAAGTTGCTCTTTCCCCGAAACCAAATTACTCTTTTCCGAAACCTTCCTTCTTTTACCCAAAAGGAAAATTTTTGTTCAACCCAAGTTTTTAGAAAATTTTCTAAACCCCAGAATTATCAGCCTCCAAAGAACCACCCAAAATTTTTCCACCCTAATTCTCCGAAAAAAAAAAAGATCCTCAAAACAGTGACCCAGGGGTCTTTATATAGAAGACGAAGTAGGGTATTTTAGGAATTTGGAAGAAAGATATTTTTTGAATTTTGAAATTCGAAAATTTTCCCCCCACAACCCGTTTTGCTCAAAACCGTACCATCTTCTTTGGATTTCTTGGAGAAATTTATGACAGGTGGACAAATACTATTTTTGCAAAACGAATTCCCTTAAAGAACCAATGAAAATCATCCAAATATGTACGAAATCATACAATCTCATTCGAGAATCACGGGATTGAACCGTTGGAGAGGCTAACACACCATATTCCAGAAGGTTCGAGGCTATTTTGTGAGAAATGAGAACGGGAAAATGGGGAACGCGTCATTACTAATTAAAAATGGGTCGCAGGTCGAGATGGGTTCTGGGTTTGTGATGTAGTTCAATGGATTTCTGGTGTTGGAAGCTGATAGTTGAAGTCGTCGTTTTCTCTTGTTGAACGCTATTGTTGTAATTGAAGAAGGAAGTAGAAACAAATAAGCCAGGTCAATGCTTTGGAGTTAGGCCACTGAGGCTGAATGTTGTTGGGCTAGCTAGGAAGAAAGAAAATGGGGGTTAGTTATGGGCCTGGTTGAGACAGGTTGGGTCAGCTGATGTTGTTGGGTTGCACAGCTGTCCCAAATTTGTTTTTTTAGGGATTGGGAGATTGTTAGGGTTAAAATAAAAAGATGAATTAGATAGCCTATGATAGGATTTAGCCAATTGTGTTTACATTTTGACCTAATTGAGGATTAGTCGGCCAATTGTGTTGCAATTGTAGCCAAATCAACTTCAATTAAATCTAATTTAGTAAATTGACCAAATTGAATCAAGATTTGAAATGAACTTAGTAACTAATTTAATCCCGAGCTTCTTTGATTCGATAAAATCAAGTAAACATTTCTCCAAATAAACTATTTTTGAAGTAGATCATTTTCAACTCGAGATTTTAATTATTATATTTATTTTCAAAAATAATCTTTAATTAAAATATGATATTCCATAGAATAAATATTTAAGCAATCAAATTATATAATATCTCATAATTGAACACGATAATATATAATTGCCACTTAAAGTGACAAAATCACGTTCAAATACTTTTCAAAAAAAAAAAATTTTATTCGGATGAAATAATTATTTTGATTTTATTAAAAATCGAAGAAACTTGAGATTAAATTTAGTCATGGAGGGCAAAAATTAGGTGTCAACACTCGCCAGTAACAAGGATAACATCGATTCGAATGTTAATTGCCTTGGCGGTGGTATATGATCTTCAAATCCATCAAATGGATGTGAAAACCGTATTCCTAAATGGAGAATTGGAGGAAGAAATTTACATGGAACAACCTGAGGGTTTTGTGGTTCCAGGAAAGGAGAATAAGGTGTGTAAACTTATTAAGTCATTGTATGGACTAAAGCAAGAACCTAAACAATGGCATGCGAAGTTTGACCAAACCATGTTGGCAAACGGGTTCAAGATAAATGAATGTGATAAATGTGTTTATATTAAAAACACTTCAAATCACCAAATCATTGCGTGTTTATATGTAGATGATATGTTGATAATCAGTAGAGACATTTCTGACATAAATGCAACGAAATGAATGCTCGAGAGCAAGTTCGATATAAAAGACCTTGGAGTTGCAGATGTGATCTTAGGTATAAGAATCCATAGAAATCCACAAGGGTTGGCATTGTCACAATCTCATTATATCGAAAAGGTACTTGACAAATTCAAGTATATGGAATTCGGTATTACCAAGACTTCTTTGGACGTGAGCTTTGCACTTCAAAAGAATGAAGGTGAAAGTGACTCACAATTGGAGTACGCAAGAGTATTGAGATGTTTAATATATATAATGAACTGTACACGATCAAATATAGCATGCACTATTAGTAAATTGAGTCGGTGCACAAGTAATCCCAACAAAACTCATTGGATGGCAATGAAAAAAGTTTTGGGGTATCTTAAATACACTCAAGATTATGCCTTGCATTATAATAAATATCCTGCGGTACTTGAAGGATATAGTGATGGAAATTGGATCACCGGATCAAACGAAGTAAAATCCATAAGTGGATATGCATTTACTATCGGTGGAGGAGAAGTCTCTTGAAAATCATCCAAACAAACTTGTATTACTCGCTCTACAATGGAATCTGAATTTATCGCATTGGATAAAGCCGGTGAAGAAGCAGAATGGATCAGGAATTTCTTGGAAGATATTCCGTATTGACCCAAGCCAGTGGCACCAGTATGTATACATTGTGATAGCCAAGCTGCAATAGGTAAGGCAAGGAGCATGATGTATAACGGTAAATCTCGTCATTTAAGGCGAAGACATAATATCGTTAGAGAACTTCTCTCTAGTGGAATTATCACTGTAGACTGTGTAAAGTCAGAGGATAATGTGTCAGATCCACTTACAAAAGGACTATCTAGAGAAGGAGTAGAAAGGACATCCAAGGGAATGGGTTTAAGGTCTAGGACAAGTCAGCAGGGCGGTAACTCTACCTAGCAGACTGGAGATCCCAAGAGCTAGGTTCAAGGAGATCAAACAAAGTTGTGTTTGGCAGGTTCAACATTGTCAATTACCCAACCCATTCTCATGATGTAGACAATGTATTGTAAACTAGGATAAAACTTAAGGTGAAAAGTCTTTTAATGATTATCTAAATTTGGCAGATTTGATCAAATAGTTTAATCTATAGGATTAAACGTTTAGAAATCACCTATGTGAGGGCGAAGTGGAAGTCGCTTCAAGGAGAATGTTAGTAAAGGCTTATTCTCTAAGCTCTCATGAAACCGGAACGTGTTCATGGCTGAAAAAAATAAAACCGTGAGAACCATAAATGGTAAAAGACTGGTTGTGTGACATGTGTTGTCTAGGTGTACATTAAAGATCGACGGTTCAAAGATATCAAATCTACCGATTGACTGAGTACATCCGATGCCTGTTCACTATGGAAAGTTCAAAGGAAAACCCATTTATCCAGATGCAATTAGTCTTTGCTTGATGATCACATACTTGTCCGTAAAACTTTTACGAAAAATAGCCATTCCCCATTCATGTGGGGGATTGTTGGGTTCATAGTATATGAAAGAAGTGTGAATAGAAAAATGAAGAGAAAAATGGTGGAAGGAAGGAGACACCCATTTAGAAGGTGTACTCCCAAAATTGAAAAGTTCACTAATTCTCCCACATTTGTGGGAGAAGGGAACTATGGAGTGTTTTTAATAGAAAGCACTTACTCCATATGCTAAGTGAGGCAAGAAATAATAGATGCCTCACTCGGTTCGGCTTCGGCTTTGGCTTCGGATTTGGATTTGATCGATCGATGAGATCTATCTTTTTGGACAAAGTTTAATTGATAGAAAATTAATCCAAATACCAAAGGGGAAAACGCAACAGTAATCCTCCATTTATGCATGCATGCAGATTTTGAAACAGTGTTTCGAACTGATGCAATTCTTCACGAACTGATGCACTGGTTTTGAATTGATGCTTCGAAATGATGCACTATTTCGTGAACTGGTATACCTGTTCGGAAAAGGACATGCTCTTTGGATGAACGGATATGAATTTCCAGAAAAGGTGCACCTTTTGAAGTGAACCATTGCCTCTTTTCAGAAGAGGCATGTTATGGCTATATAAACCTACTTTCATTCACAGGTTTAGGTACGAAATTTTCAGAATAAAAACTCTGCTTCTCTTAAAAATATTCTGTGTGATCATTCAAACCGTTGAGTGAATTGGTGGAATCCAACTATTTGAGGTACCGCTATAATTGGATTGAAGGCCATTTTATCCTGGGAGGAAAATTCCATAACCTCGGGTACAGTGAGGGAAATTATTTCTTAAGGACACTCCGTGAACTTGGAGGACTTGGTCTAAAATTTCTGTTTCATCTTAATTTCTGAAAATAAAATACACTTCTTAGAAAGATCACTTTGATCTTGTGTTGAGGGTATCTTCTGTACTTCATTGTGTTCTTATTTTTAAACATTGAACTAAAGTTGAAGTTGTTGTATTAATATAGATTCTAGTACCCGTAGAAGGAAAATAACAGATCGATATGGAAAGAAGTTTCTTTTTTCAAAGTGTGTGGAAAATAAACAGGGAGGTACTTGTACATGCCATTGGGATTGCAAATTTCTCAATCGTTAGAATTTATATCATTTTTAGTCTGTTCTAAATGAAGGTGAAAGATGAATGAGAAATTGTTAGTTTAATCTAAATTTTCCTTGTACTTTGTAATTGCACCAATGATAAAGGTCACTCTATCTTCAGAATTTAAGATTGTCACGGCTCGATTCTAAGTTAAGTGAGTCTGAATTGATTGAAACCGTAAAACTAATAAGTGACACAAATCTTGCCCCTATATTTGTGGGGACGATAGACTGTTTCGCTAGATCCTCAATTTAGAAAACTCGTGTTTCGCCACATATATTTGAAAAGAAATACATGAGTAAAAAACTATAAATTAGCCAATTTATAATATACATTTTTGCGAGTTTCATACCTTGCATATTGGCATTATATACAGTTCATCGCTATTTATAAATTTCATATCTGGATTTTCTACGAAATAAAGGGTTTGTTGTCAAAATGATAGATATATGAACGTGGTTTAAGGAAAAGAGGATTTTTGTGATACATAGACTAAATATATATACACATAACATACCAAAAGTATGACATAAGTATACAATTTGGAACAACAAAACCAAAGTTTGACAAATCCTAAAATGACTCAAAAGGATTGGTTTTTCTGATGTTCACTCAACTAAGAATTATTATTTAGAAAGTCATATTTCTTCTTGATTTCAATTTTATTCAATAAAAAAAATGTGCTGCCTGACCCTCAGTGGCAGAGTCAAGATTTTAATTGAGGGGGTTCAGAAGTAAATGTCGAAGGGGGTTCAACATCTACTACATATGCATAAAAAATATTTTTAATTATGTAAAAATAGTATAAAAATAGTATAATTTTTCGACGAAAGGGGTTCGGATGAACCCCTGGAGCAAAGATAGCTCTGTCACTGTTGACCCTTGGAACATATTACAGTCCTAGGTGGCAAAGAGCCGACATCGAGATGTCAAACCTTCCCCTGAGGAATGTGAACACTGGTGGTGCATGATTATCTTCAGCTCGTGCCATAAGGATGTTGGGTTACATGTGAATCCTTAGACTTTTTTTGAGGAAAATAATTAAAGAGATTATTTTATCTAATGCGAAATTATTTTTATTTGCCTTAGGACTCCTGTAGCTTCTAATATAGTACTCCTTCATCTCATTTTATATGTTATAGTTCGATCAAACACAAAGTTTAAGAAGTAATAAAAGACTTCAAGATGTTTACCAAATTGTCCTTTATTACAAAATGTACTACGACCAATCTTTAATTAAGTTGAATCAATTAAGAATAAAAGTGAAATTGTATCTTTAAATAGTTATCAAGAAAAGATGATATTATTTTTGGGATGGATAAAAAAGAAAATAACTACACATAAAATGGATAATTATATTAGGTGGTCATCAAAGATTTCTATCCATTAATGGATTCATTAAATGGATATATATCCCATTAATAGAAACATTAAATGGTTAAAAAAAAATATTGTAGTCCATCTATAAAATTTCTGTTATAATTTTTTTCTATTACTGTAATCTCTTAAATTTTACAATTATAAAAATAGATAAAGTGACTATTTTATGCACTAAATTATTCAATGGAAAATTTTGGTGCATCTTTCCGCAGTTTGATTTTCCTCATTACTTACATTTGTGGTATGTATTTTCTTTTCAAAATTAATTTTCTTTCTTTTTGTTTTTAATTTTTTCATCAATTTAAAAGGATTATTTTAACTTAGTGATAGATGATAATGGTAGAAGATCAAAGTTCAACTTTTCAATAGAGAAAAAAACAATTTATGTGATTTTTTTTTATATTTATTTGAATTTTGATGGATTGATTTATTGAGGATTTGTGTTGGTGGGTGTATCAATATACACATAGAGGAAAGAGATAAGCATCCGGTGTTTCGAACTATGACCAAAGTTGTTACGACACACTCCAACTTCATAGGGGTCCTATTACCCCCTAAACTTAATTTTGGCGTACTTTTGTCACTCTTGCGTGACATCTTTATTACATAAAATGGGCCCACGTCAAAGGGGGCATATTAGCTAAAAAGATTGATAAAAGGTGTCATGTCAATTAAAAAGATTGACAAAAACACACTAAAATTTAGTTCAGAGGGATAATACGACCCCGTGAAGTTAAAGTGTGTCATAGCGAATTTGATCATAGTTCAAGAGGGTACTAGATGCTTTACTCAAAAGGAAAATAAGTTCTGATAAATCTGATACTGCTCCATTAAATACTTTTTGTGCGTGTATATATAGAGAGAGAGTAAAACATCTAGTATCCCTTCTGAACAATGATCAAATTTGCTACGACACACTCCAACTTCACAAGGGTTGTATTACCTCCTGAACTCAATTTT